>NW_003852493.1:5153079-5158499 GCF_000181295.1 Otolemur garnettii | reverse complement strand
CATCACCTTCGGTAGAGTGCCATGGCATCACAGCTAACAGCATCCTCAAACTCTTGGGTTTAAGCAATTCTCTTGCCTCAGCCTCCCAAGTAGGGGGACTACAGGCTTCCACCACAACGCCCACCTATTTTTTTGTTGTTGTTGTTGCAGTTGTCATTGTTGTTTAGCAGTCCTGGGCCAGATTTGAACCTGCCTGCCTGGGTGGTGGCCGACACCCTAACCATTGAGCTACAGGCACCACGCCAACTTAGTATCTTCTTAGATTTCTTTGCTGACTTCTCTTCCCCACTCAGTTGTTTAATTCTTGCTTGGTCCTGGGCCTCTTCTCTTTCTAAGGTATTTAAAAGAAAGCCAACAGATGGCCAACAGACCAAATTTGAGTTTTTAACCTCTGCTGTGTACTCCCTAGGCTATAGTATCCTTTTTCATAGCCTTAATTACCATCTGCATATTGATGACTCCTAAATTTGTACCTCCAGCTTCCTCCTCTGTCTTGAGCTTCAGATCCATATGTACCATTGCCTACTTAGATATTCCTAAGACACATCAACGTCAATGTGTCCAAAACTGAGCTTTTCACCTCCCACCCAAACTTACTCTTTCTTTTCTGGTGCCTACTGTCTCAGTGAATACCACCCCCTTCCACCCAGTTGCCCAAGTTAGAGACCAGCAAGATGCGTATCTCTATACTTTCACTCACTTCCCACATAATAGCTTGCAAATTTGCTTTTCTTCATCTCCATTGCAACCTTGATCCAAAACTTAAGTTCCTAAAGTGTTTGTAGCAGGGACTGGTATAGCAGCATAGGCACCTGGGAGCTCATTAAAAATGCACAGTCTCTGGCCCCACCCCGACCTACTGAGTCAGAATCTGCATTTTAACAAGATCCCCAGGCAATTTGTTAAAATTTTAGAACTTCTCACCTTGACTTTAACAAAAGTTAGTAAGTAGTCTCCCTGCATCAATCAGCCTTTTCCCCCCTAAAACTCTTCCTTTTTACATTGCTAACCTTGTAAGTCACTTCCCTCCCTAAAGCCCATAACTAGCTCCCCAGTGCTTTAGAGACAGATTGGAAAAACCTCCCAGTACAAAGCCCTGCGGAAGCTCCTCTCCTGCCTTGTCTCCAGCCCCATTCTGTGAGCCCCGTGGACTCCAGCCACTTTAGTCTCCTTCCAATTCCTGTGCCAGGCCATGTTTTTCCCAAGTCTGGGCCTTTCTGCCTGCCCCCACCCCACCCCCAGACCCAGCAGGATCTCAACTGCCCTGGCACCAGGATAGCTAGCTCCTACCCTTTCACTTCCTCAAAAAAGCCCCCTCTCTCACAGCCCAGCTGAGGTCGGCCACTCTTGTTAAGCTCTCTTTGCACACCATGCTCCTTTAAACATTTATCACGGTTGTATTTAAATAATGAAGTGTGCATTTCATCGCTCAATGTCAGTCTTCCCTATTGAATGGAAGCTGTAAGACAGCGGCGTCAGCCCTGTGCTTTGTTCCATCCTTTCAGCGCCTAGCATGGTGCTAGATACACATTAGGTGCTCAATCAGTGTCTGTGGACTTAATAAATATGAATGAATAATTGTCCCCTAGGAGCTGTACTGCCTCGGGGTGGTCCTGATTTCTTAGTCCAATTGGGATCAAGAATTGAAAGGAGTGCAGACGGCCAAGGAAGTATAATTTGCCCACCAGTAAGCTAATCAGGGCTAAAAATGTCCAATTCTGATAGATGCGTCCCGTGCACGTGCTTAAAGGAAAACAGAAGCAGCCTGCCTGAGGGTAAAGGTAAACATTTCATTCCCCCAGCCAGTGCCCTCCTCCTCAATACATCCCCAAACTGACCTTTAGAAGGACGTTTGTATAGTGGGAGGTCTCTTTTAACCTCTAGTGAATAGGGGCGTGAAGTGGTGTTTGCTTTTTGCCCTTTGTTCTTGGTTGAGAAAAGTCTGGAGGCGGTGGAGTGAGCCTGAGTAATACAATTGCCTTCCCTTTCAAATGCTAAAGAGGGTTTTTACTCCTGGTTTAGTATAATCGGAGAGTACTGGCGGTCTGGAAAGGATCCACTCCCCTTCATTTTTGGCATCTCATTTCCTGCGAACTAGGGGCACCTGCAATTAATTTAAAACCAAAGCTGAAGAAATGTAGTCACCATGGCCCTCCAAGCATCTCTTCTGAGATGAGGCAACATAAGAGAGTTAAAAACTAAATTTATGAGAAAGACATCTAGATGAAACACAGGTGGCATAAAATCCCTCAATCCTGAAGTCAGCCAGAGGCCGTGGTGCGCCTGGGATTCTCTGCAGCCAGGAGAGAGCAGAGGTCCCCAGGCTGACTTGCTCAAGATCATGTGTTATCACAGCCTTGGACTCCCATGGTTTGGGGGCCATGACATTTGTACAATTTGGAAGACTCGCCAAATGAAGAAAGAACATTACAGACACAGACAGGTACAGGGCTTGAAAGATCTGGCGTACCTGACCGCCTTCCTCAGCTTCAAGATACACTCCTGCTCTATCCCTTCCCACCCCCCACACCCACCCACCTGGGATCCTGGAAAAGCTGAACCTTGGCAGCCCTTGGAGAATGACTCACTGTCTAAAGCCTTTATTGAGCAACCTGTAAAATGGGACCTTCAATTCCTTTTCCACAGAGGTAATGTAAAGAGGGGTGAGACCATTGTAGAGAAAGTACTTAAATTTCATAGGAGGGGCTCAAGATAAATGTCCTCCTTCCTGTGAATTTATGGATCCCCACTGGGCTACCTTCTTGCCTTTATCATCTTCATATTCATTGAAGTTTTTGCGAGTACTCCTGCAATCCATCTGGAACATGTATTACAACCTGGAGACTGAAGGCTGCAGGAAAGTTCCCCAACTGACAGCTGAAGTCAACACATTTTTTTTTGGACATCACAAGATTTTTTTAATAAATTTAATTTCCTTTAATTTTTTTTTTTTTTACAGCACTTCACTCTGTCCCTCTGGGTAGAGTACCCTGGCATCAGCCTAGCTCACAGCAAACTCAAACTCTTGGGCTCAAGCAATCCTCTTGTGTCAGCCTCCTGTATTTTTAATTTTTAAAATATTTGTCTTTGCTTTACTTTTTAGAGAGCCAATCCAAGGGTGTTTTTTGGGGGGGGTAGGGGAGATGTTTAATTTGATTTTAGTTGTTTAATTTTCTGCCACTGCACAAAATGCACAGTTCACAGGTCAGTCTGAGGGTGGCGAGTGTGTGCTTTTCTGTACTGGATGAGGACCCCATTGTTTACTCTCGCTTACCAGGTCCCCATTTATAATCATAATTCTGAGGGCATCTGAGTTTATAAATAGTACACCTGCAGAGAGCTGGAAGGGAAGAAGGAACATTATGACGTGAAGCGGGGCGCAGCAAGCAGGGCAATAGTACTGGAGTTAGCGTGGGCACTTCTGGCCTTGTCCTACCTGGTTTAACTCCCAGATTTGCCGCCTACCTTGTTTTTTTATCTATTGCTGTCTTCATTTGGACACTCTGAATCTCGCTTTGTTGGGTTTCAAGGCAGTTGCCTGTCTCCTAAAATCCTGGGATTTGGGACAGCTGTCTGAGAAGAATAGCCAGAACTGCCAAAACAAGACAAGCATGAACGAAAGTTTTTTCTTTTTTTTAAGACAGAATCTTACTCTGGCGGCCTAAATAGAGTGCTGTGGGTCATCATAGCTCACAGCAACCTCAAACTCATGGGCTCAGGTGATCCTCTTGCCTCAGCCTCCTGAGCAGCTGGGACTACAGGTGCCTGCCACAACGCCCAGCTAGTTTTTCTATTTTTAGTGGAGATGGTGTCTTTCTCTTGCTCAGGCTGGTCTTGAACTTCTGAGCTCAAGCAATCTGGCCGTGAAACAAAGTTTATTGAGGAAGACAAAGAAGCTTACAGAGTAAGAGCAAGGTACAAGTTTACAAAGCAAGGTATGTTTGCCATAGACCATTGACTGAGCCTCCATTGTCACCACAAAAGGCAAAGGGGCCAAGAGGTCTGTGTTATGGCAGGTGATTCTCTTTTATACCACCTGTGTCAAGCCTACTTCATGGTTCAGAGGTCACCTTGGAGCCAGTCTTATTGAGCATGTGGACCTCCCAGGAGCCTCTCTGAGAGTCCATGGGAGAGTGTGGTCACAATGTAGATTAAAGCTATTGACATTGTAATTAGTCTTAAGGCTGTTCCGGTCACCTTCAAGACTCTATTGTTCCTGTTGCTAGACTAGAGAGTCTTCTACATCCTTTGCCAGTTGGCACTCTAGGCTCTGATGGCTGGTAGGGTGGTCCCTCCTCCCCAGGTGTGGGCAATCACTTGGAACAAAATAAGGTGGGTGGCAGCAAGATGGCAGCGTTGGGGCTCCTGCTCTGTCCTCCTTCCCAGGAGAGCCAGATTTCTAACTAACTACCTAACAACTTTGCTCATCTATAAAACTGAGATATTTATAGAACTTTCCTAAGAGTTTCACTGTGAAGATTAAATGAGAAAATCCTCTTGTGCTAAGAACAGTCACTGAGATGGGGTAAACCCTCAGTAAGTGTTGGTTATTATTAAGAGCACCTCCTGTGGCGCCTGTAGTGAGCTTCATATACGCGTCCTCGTGTTCACAGCACTGGGACTTGCCCAAGAGGATGACCTGTAAGAGTTTAGACAAGAAGGTAGTTTTGGCCAGGCACGGTGGCTCATGCCTATAATCCCAGCACTTTGGGTGGCCAACGTGGGAAGATTGCTTGAGACCACGAGTTCAACACAAGCCTGGGCAACATACTGAGACTCTCTCTCTTAAAAAAAGAGAATTCGCCAGGTGTGGTAGCCCACACCTACAGTCTCAGCTACTCAGGAAGCGGAGGAAGGAAGGTTACCTGAGTGCAGGAATCTGAGACAGACAGACCCAGTCCAGCCTGGGTAACAGAGCTAGGACCCTGTCTCTAAAAAAAAAGATTTTAATGAGTTTTCATAGACCATTTTTTACCAAATCAAAGACTTATGAATTTACAAAGTCAATGCCTATTTCCAAGTATAAAATTGTGGGGAACAGGGTGTATCTCAGAATGGTGCTCTTTCCCCCACACCATAGCTTGCATCTTCCCCCTAAATTTCTCCTCATTAGCACCTTCTCCAAGAGCCTATTTCCAGCATTATTTATTAACTGAAGTACATATGGAGACATCTATGCACCCAGTCATGGGGCTCAGTAGAGTTTTTATTGTACCTTCTCTTGTCACTTCAAGATGTGATCAGATCTTGGACAGAGATCACCTTTTTCCCATCGCTGCCTGGCGACGTTCAGTTGTATCCCACTCCAAGTGTTGGGCTGACCCACTCTGTAGGATACCTTAGCAGAGGCTGGGAGACCTGCTTGTGGAAACCCCCCGTGGGAAAGACTAATGTAAGATATAAGCTCAGCATTCCATATG
>NW_003852493.1:5151597-5152861 GCF_000181295.1 Otolemur garnettii | reverse complement strand
TAATGTAAGATATAAGCTCAGCATTCCATATGGAGGACTTGAGTCCAGTGGCAACTTCTTCAGCACAAGTAGCAATGAGAGTTTGGGCAAATGATATCCTCTTTAAAATGAACCCAATAATCCCATCCTATCTACTTCTGAACATCAGAGTTGGTGATGCTACTGTGATGCTTAGTCACCCTGAACACGGTATTTTATCACTGTATTAATGGCATGTCGTACTTCTTACTGTGAAGTACTTGAGTGTGAATATGTGTAAGAAAATGACTGCTTACTGCTAGCACAGAAACTCAGAGTCGGGAATGATGGTGATGCTGAACAGCCACGGATTGTCTACATGGGTGTGTAAGATGGCGACAGCTTTGCATTCTGATAGTTCAACATACACAAACTTTGTTTCCTGCACAACATTATTCAACATATTATATAAAATTATCTTTGGACTATATATAAGGTATGTAGAAAACACAAATGAATGTTGTGTTTAGATGTGGGTCCCATCCTCAAGATATACAAATATCATATACAAATACATACAAATATCCTAAAACCTGAAAAAAATCCAAAATTGGAAACATTTCTGGTCCCAAGCATTTCAAATAAGTTATATTCAACCTATAATGGATGTGAAATGTAATGTGTCTGAATGTACTATATACATATAACCTTTATTTTTTATTTTATTTTATTTTTTGAGACAATCTCACTGTGGCATTAGCTTAGCTCATAGCAACCTGGGTTTAAGCAATCCCCTTGCCTTAGTCTCCCCAGCAGCTGGGATTAGGGGTATCTGCTACAATTCCCAGCTAATCATGTAACCTTTATTAGTGTCATTGTTAATTGCTATTGCTTATTATTTTTAGGGGAAATATGAAATCAGATGGTGGAAGCTAGGCGAGTCACTTTTGGAAAGATACATATGCATATAATTGTGTTTGTGTTCCAAAGTCTGAAAGGGTATATTCCAAATGGTATATATATATATATATACATTTTGTCTTTCTACTTTTGTAGGAAAATTCCAGTTTCTGAGATGTTGTGCTTCTGATTTGAGGAAATTCCAGATTCCCTGATCAAATCAGGTTCATTTTGATTATAAATCTTAATAATTACTAGTGTGCAAATTAGTTGTTTTTTCTTCAAAAACAGTATCTCCTTCTTATGTGAGTGTTTGTAACTAAAATTTTGTAAGAAAAAGAACACACCAGGCTCGGCAGCCATAGGCCAGTGATTACAGTGCTGGCCACATACACCAGGGCTGGAG
>NW_003852493.1:5138001-5151268 GCF_000181295.1 Otolemur garnettii | reverse complement strand
AGTCTCCTGCCTCAGCCTCCCAAGTAGCTGGGAACACAGGCGCCCGCCACAATGCCCGGCTATTTTTTGGTTGCAGCCATCATTGTTGTTTGGTGGGCCCGGGCTGGATTTTAACCCATCACCTTGGGTGCGTACATGGCTGGTGCCTTAGCCACTTGAGCCACAGGTGCTGAGCCAAGTACAAATGTCTTAACACAAAAATTAAGAAAGTGCAATGAAGGCTATGTTAACAAGTTTGATGAAAGTACTTCAAATTGTATATAAAACCAGCACATTGTACCCCATAAATGCATTAATGTACACAGCTATGATGTAATAATAATAATAAAGAAAACACCAAAACCAACAACCACCAGAAATTAGGTCATAAAGTTTAGAGAGGAGTTGGTTTGTAGGAGCTATTTTTTCACATGATCTCTTTAAAAATGGATTCAATTTGATGAAACCACAGCTTTTGAAAGAAGTTCTGTTTAGCACTGGGATTCTTTGTTGTTTTCATAGGAACTTTATTGAAATAAAAGTTTAAAAATATATTTATTGTAAAAATAACTTAAACAATTCACAAGCATAAAAGCAAATAGGAAAGCCCCACTACCATATACAATTTAGAATATACTCCCTCAAACTTTGGAACACACACACATTGCCTGTAGGAAAACTAAAAAATCTGTACCGTCACCACAGGGGCCAGTCTCTTCCTGGCTCCTTTGCTGGTGGGACTCCCCTTCTCATCTGTGAGATTGAGAACATGTCTATACCTCTGCCCGTGGACCCAGGTTGCTCCTCTTTGGAAATCTCTCTCCTCTAGCCCCCAGACATCTGGTATCACCTCTTTACATATAATTTTCAAATACTTTTCTCTGGCCTTAACCACCCTTTTCATTTCTGTAGAACTTCTCGATTATCAGTTAGCTCAATTTATGGTCTTTGCTGGTATCTCTGTGCATGCTCAGAACCTAATTCATCTTTGTTCTTTTCCTGTTTGGAGGGGAGAAGCCCTATAGTTCTTCACAGTGAACCAGGGCAAGCCAAGGCTGTTATTTTTTTTTTTCCTTTTGACTTCTTCCCTCTCTGTGCCCCACAATCCTTCACTTAGATTTGTATTATTACATCTTTGCTTCTTCCTATGCTTACTCCCACCTCCCTGTTTCAGGCTCTTGCTTTAAAAAAAAAAAAAAGGAACAGAAAGAAAGAAAAAGGATGACACAAGTGAAGAGAGACAAGCAATAGGAGGTCAGAGAAACACTCACAATGTGTCTAGCATGTGGCCCAGAACTTGAAAGATACTCTCCTTAAGTAGAAAAAGGTATTCTAAAATCATAGAACAGCATCAATAGAGCCACCCCAGGCTCGGATATGCCTGGCATCATGAAAGAAAGGCGAGGAGCTGGTGGGCTTTCCTGTTGGGTATGCATAAAGGTTGTCAGGGATTAAGCTGGACAGGTATGTTCCTTCCAAGAAGATTCTGAATTCCATTCTCTAAGCAGTGGAAAAATATACTTAGGTGCCAAGGGAACCTATTACAAAAGTGTTGTAATAACCAAGGGGGGGAAATCATGGAAGTATTAATTGCAGCAATAGGAATTGATACACAATCTATTTTGCTGTTAGAATCCCTTGTTTGGAGGGCTAGCTACTCATGGGAGGGGGGCAAGGGGGAGATAAAGATGCCAGAGATGACTTTGAGTTTGGTGGCCTGGGTACTTAAAAGCATGATTAACCTGAAGAGAAATGCAAATTAAGCTTTGTGCTTCTGAATGACAGTGAAGTTCAGTCTTAGGCATGTAGAAAGTGATGTGTCAGTGGGATATACAGGTGGAGAAGCCCCAAACGCTCTATTACCTCGGTGAGGATGAGCTCCTGGGAAGTCTATTCCTAGCTCCCTGTTGGATATATGGCTTTTATTTATATATCCCATCAACACAGAGACAACCTGTCTATCCCTGAACCTGTCATGGTTCTTTTGCCACAAACCACCTTCACCTTCCCACTGACCCATTTTGGCTAATGGTATTCTCATTTTCCAAACTCCTTGTCTAAGACATACGGGTTTTCAATTCCTTTCCCTCCTTTAATGCTCATCTTCCTGTAGACAGAAAATCTTATTGATTTTTCTTTGACAGTGTCTCCCACTTCCACATCCGCTGCCTCTTCTAACTGCTACTGTCTAACTCTGACCCTTATTTTTTTGATAGCTTAGTAGTCACCTCCTTACGGGACCCTTGCTCTCAGTCTGTCGCCTAACAACACGTTCTGTCTACCACAATAATGTTACTCTTCCTACAACCCTAAATTGATTGTGTCACTCCCTTACTTACAAATCTTCATTGACTTTCTATCAGCCTCAAGATCAAGTTCAAATTCCTTAATACTACATATTACACAATTCATAATATATCTGCTGTAGCATCCTCTCCAGCTGGACTGATCTACTGAGCTTCCTGAAAACCTACTCTTCTCGCTCCAAGACTTGCTTCATTGCCTGCAGTGTTATTGGATTATGTGAAGCGTGAAAGCTAATTTTATAGAAATACCTTGAAATGCAGGAAGAGAGGTGCTCAGTAGCCTCCCTGGCAAAGTCTCAGATGGGACTCCATTGAACACATCTGGCTAACCTGCCATGCTAGTGGGCTCTAATCACAGATCTAAAGACTAGGTAAGGGAAAGGAAAGAGAAATGAAGAGAAAGGAAGGGAAAGAAAGGAGGACGAGATGAGAAAGAAATCATAGGAGTTGGCCACAAATGGCACAAACATCAGCATTCTCCTGTTTAAAATAATCAGTCTTTAGGAGCTTAAAACAGGTTATCCTTTTTGTATCTGACTTTCTCAAGGGCAGAAATGAGGCCTTGGTTCTACATGTCCTCCAGCACAAAAGCTGGCACATAGATGTTCAATAAATCATTTTGAACCCATCTTCTTCAGTTAAAGGATATCATTTCCTTCGCCATGCTCTCAGAGTATACTTTTCAGCTGTAAAGATTTCTTTTGCGTTCTGTATGTGTCTTTCAAGATGTTCAAGAACAACACTGAAGGGGGGAGAAAAACAGCACTCAAACGAGGATTTTGAAAACACGGTATGTAATGGGAAAATTGACTTACCCCAACCTACTCTTATTTGTCAGTACATTTCCAGCCTCATACATGACTTTCTGTCTCATTTCCAGTTATGAGCAACTTCCACCACTAACTCTGTGTCCCCGCAATCATTCCCTGTTAGTCACTGCCCTTGCTATGTTGGTATCATCTGTTTCCCCCCTTAATAAACGTATTGCTCTGTGATCATTGCTAATGAAGTTCATTCTTCTTGCCTCCACCTCTTCTCCATCTTGCCAGACCATTTGGAATTCTAATCCTGTCCTGGATGCTCGCCTTCCTAACTGACGATGGGTGTCATCTGCTAACAGCATGCTATCATCTGTCAGCTCTAGGAGCTTATTTTCTGTTCTACCCATGTAAATCATTGATGAAATATTAAAGGATCAGTCCCAGAAGGGAGTCCTGTGGGATATGATTTCTAATATCCCCGAGTTTGACATGAGTACCATTGATAATGAATTTGTTGTAAAACTACCAACCACAGAGCCCTGTGTCCCCAGTGTGTTGATTGAATACAGTCTTGGGGAAGGTAATCAAAAATCTTTCTATGGCTAAATAGCTATGGAAAACTTTAGGGAGAGGGCTAACATACTGCCTGCCCTCATTTTCTGCAGGTACTTTGTGTATGTTGACTTAATCCTTCCACAATTCTATAAGGCAGTATAGTGTAACAGTCATCACCATGGATCTTTAGTTAAACTGTCTGAGGTTAAATTTATACTCCATCATTTTCTAGCTGCATGAACTTGGCAAAATATTAAAATTCTCTGTGCTTAATTTTATCATCTGGAAAATAAGAATAATAGAATTCACCTTAGAGGATTGTTTTGAGGATTCCATTGCATGTAAAGTACTTAAACAGTCCTTGGCACATACAAAATCTTCTACAAATGTTAGGTATCATTATTATCCCATATTAAAATTGAGGAAATTAAAGTTGATATGCCGTGGAGCCAAAATCTGAGACCCAAGGGTGTATGATTGTAATTCTCAAGCTTTCTCAATTCTATTTTGCAGACTTTTAAATTTGTGTTCTACAAATTTCCAAAAGAGACTTCAGATGAAAATGGCTCTAACAACCAGAAATGCATAAAATTACACCTAAAACTCATAATTTAAGCCCCCATTTCTTTGTTGGAGAGGGATTTATATTTGATTGAAATATTTTTGAAAAACACATTGTTTTATAAGAGAAAAAAATACAACCTACGTTTAAAATAAGAACCATAAAATATTAGGTTGGAAAAAAAACCTACAGGAAACATCTAGTTAAAACTACAGACTAATGAAGTCCCTTTTGGGTTTTTTTCTTTGCACCTTTTAATTTTATATGTAAGTGGTAAGCTCTCTAAATAGAAAACTTGGTTTCCCTGAGAAGTCCAGAGGAGAAAAAGCACCCATAATTCAAACACTACTGATACCACTATTAATGCTTTCATGGATGTAATCACCTTTCTTTGCAAAACAAAAAAAATTACAAGATGAAAAATATTATTTATCTTTCTTTACAAAATGGTATCACAATACGTATACTATTTTTGTAGTCTTTTTTAACTTAGTAATAGATCAACAGCTTTTCCCCATGTCATTGTTTCACGGATGGTCAATATTTATAAAATCTATAAAAAATAAATCATAAGAAAGTACCGTAAATAACCTACCTAAACCCTTTCTGTTGGACATTTAGGTTGAGTCTATTTTTTCCCCTACTATTATAAATAAAACTGTCATGAAGAGCCTTGTATTATGTTGTTGCATAATTCTCTCATTATGCACAAATCCTTCTTATCCTTAACAGATGGTTAGCCAGCCTCTGTTTGATCACTTCCAGTAACAGGGAGCTCACTTCTTTGCCAGACAGCTCATTCCATTTATGGACAACTCTAATTGTTAGAAAGTTCTTTATTTTTAACCAAAATCTGTTCCCCTTAACTTACACTCATTGATTCTAGTTTTGTGGTCTGGAATTACCCAAAGCAATCTTTCTTTTTTGTACTTGGAAGCCCATCAAATACTTGAAGAAGGCCATAATGAAACTTCCTAAGTATTCTCTTCTTGAAGATAAATATCCACGCTTATGAGTCTTACGACAAAAAAGGATGAGAAATTGGTAGTGGTGGGGGTTTCCTCAAGAAAGATGTAAATTCGGTGACAGATCATATTTCCCTTTTTGCTTTGGCCTCCTGGGAGCTCAGAGCCTAATTGATTGCTCCATTTTTACACACAACACTAGAACCCTGTCACCTGCATATATGTGCACTATCATTTCCCTTGGATCTAATCATCTTATTTTTGCTTATGATTTGCCTGGCTATTATATTTCCTTTTAAAATTTACTGATGGAGATAAAGAGTAGAATGGTGGTTACTGAAGGCAAGGAAGGGCAGGGGGTGGGGAGATGAAAGGAAGTTGATTAATCATTTCAAATACACTGTTAGATAGAAAAGGAGCTGACATTCAGTAGATCAGTAGAGTGTCTATAGTTTACTTCAATCTATTATGCGTTTTGAAATAGCTTGAAGAGGATAATCCAAATGTTCCTAGCATAAAGAAAAGATAAATATTTAAGGTGATGGATACCTCAATTATGCCGATGTGATGCTTTGATTCTATGAATGTATCAAATTATCACATGCACATTGAAAATACATATGCTTATAATGTATCAATAAAATACAAAAATAAAAATAAATAAAAATTTAAGACTTATAGAATTGTATCTCTGCAAGCTTTCAGAAATCCTCTGCAGTGTAAGATTATCAAGAAGTCTCTGTTTCCTTTAGCTACTCTTTGAAATTAGGTGGTGGTTTTGGTTCCCTCTCACCACATTAGTACACTTGGTTCCCTCTCACCACGTTAGTACACTTAGTTCCCTCCCGCCACGTTAGTACACTTGGTTCCCTCCCGCCACGTTAGTACACTTGGTTCCCTCTCGCCACGTTAGTACACTTGGTTCCCTCTCGCCACGTTAGTACACTTGGTTCCCTCTCGACACGTTAGTACACTTGGTTCCCTCCCGCCATGTTAGTACACATGCACATCTTTTACTTCCAAAAGCCATCAGACCAAAGGAATAGTTTTAATTCCCTGCCCCTTTTCTCTGGTGCAGAAGCTGAATGAAAAGGGAGGATGGGAAACAGAATCTAAGTTTTCCTGAATCAGTATTAGTTTTGATCAAATTTTCAATATCTTCTCTGTCGTCCAGTAGCACCATTTTTCTTTCTTTTCTTTTCTCCCCTCCCCCCCCCTTTTTAGAGACAGAATCTCAATCTGTCACCCTGAGATTGAGTGCCATGGCATCATTGTAGCTCACAGCACTTCAAGCTCCTGGGCTCAAGTGATCCTCATGCTTCAGCTTCCCGAGTAACTGGAACTATAGGTGCCCACCACAATGCCCAGCTAATTTTTCTATTTTTAGTAGAGACGAGGTCTCACTCTTGCTCAGGCTGGTCTTGAACTCCTGCACTCAAGCAATCTGCCTGTCTCAGCCTCCCAGAGTGCTAAGATACAGCCGTGAGCCACCATGTCCAGCTAGTAGGGTAATTTTCTATCTTAAAGGGCACACGTGTCACCAACTGTTGGAGCAGTGATCACTACGTATGACACTGCAGTTTCTATGGCCTTTTCATACACTCTGTTGCCTTAGGTAGAATGAAGATAATACTACAAGGTGTCCCAAAAGTCGCCACATATAGGGAAAATGGAAATTGCAGCTAAATGTACTATAATTTACAAAATATCCATTGCAAAATTTTACAAAATAAATTTACAATATATAGTCTACCTGTTGGCAACCTCTTTTGTAAGATTTTGTAATGAGTATTGTGTATTGTCCTCATTCTACCTAAGGAAACAGAGACTCAGAAAGACGAGGGTCTAACCTAGGCCCTCTAACTCTCAGTCTGAGAGCCCATCCCTGCCACTAAGAGCAAAGGCCTCAGAAGAGCTCTGGACAGACCCAGGCCAAGAGGATTTCACTCCTGTTGGACAGGAGGCAGGCAGCTCTGCATGTTCCTTCTTTCATTCGGGAATCCAGATCTGATTATCCTCTTCCCACAGAGAGAAGCGTGGTGGCTGCCAGTTGCATATGGCTTGACGAAGATAGGAGAGGACATAAAGACACCCCCCTCCTCCCTGTGCCCCCGGATGAGAATCAAGCAGATTGTTTCCTACGTGGAAGAAGTGGATGTGCGAAACCTACGGCAGCAGGCAAACCTCAGATGGGTAAGAATAAAAACCATTTTCCCATCCCCTTGCGAGTTCTGTCTAGAGGAGCCAGGTGAAGCCACCAGGGCTGTCTGTGGGCCAAAGTGCTAGAACATTTCAGCCCCAGGAGCTTCCTTCCTGAGATTCCCTCCTGAAGAGAAACCGTGCTTGCCTTCGGCCTCCCTGGAAGACCTCCGCTGCTGGCAGGCTGGCCGATGTAACAGCTCAGAGTTGAAACCCTCTTAAAAATAGCTCTGTTCCCTTCTGGGTTTAGCAACTCACACTTGAAAAGCTCTTTATTCTTTATAATGAATAGAGAGCAGGGACTTTTCATTGACAAAGAAGAGCTATAATACAGAATAAAGGCAGACCGATGGTAGTTATTCTTTTGAAGCGGTGGACAGAGAGGGCTTCAGCACTCAGCTTTCATAGATATCAACCCTTTCCTTGGGTTATTCCTGGAATAGAGGCATGGAGAGGCTTTTGAGTGGCTCTTGCTGTCAAAAGCTCATGTGTGGTGGGCAGTATTTCAGGTGACAGCATTAGCTAGAGACCAGCAGAGCAGCTTGAAGTTGAAATTTCAATCTAATTAATTGACCGAAGGAGCAAAAGACCTAGAAGAAAGGCTTAACTCTTTGCTAACCAGACCTCTAAGACTTGTGGCCACACTGAGGAGGGACTGGGCAGGCCTGAGAGGAAGAGGATGGGAGGACAGTGGTCAGAAAGCTGATATTTCAGAGAGAACTAAATTGCTCAACTTGTGTCTTTTCCACGAAGAAAAAGGAGTTCAGATGGAGAGATAAGGTGAGACTCAATGTCAAGCCTTGTTCCCAGGTGATTTATTGTATTTTCTCAGAGTCCCATTGACCCAAGGAGAAATTCAACTTCAGCTGTTATTTGGGTCTCCTCCCCTCCTTCCAAATATGAACATCTGGAAGGCATGTGTGTTACATAGGAAAGAGGGGTAAAACATAAGCAGGGTAACTAAAGCAGGTTATATGCTAAAAACTCCAAATCCCATTGTCTTAAGATAGGAATTTTATTCCTTGTTCACACAAAGTCCAATGTTGCACGTTCGTGGTCAGAAAGCCACCCCAGGCAGCTCTCTGCCAAGCAGTCACTCAGGCTCCAACACCCTTCCATCACAGGACTCTGTCATCATCTGAACTTTGGAGTCTTTTGATTCTACTACTCAGACTGGAAAAGAATGGGAAGTACAGATAGAGAGATCATGGGGATATGTGGATATCTTTGAGGGTCAAGTCCCAAAGTGATATCCACTATTTTACCCACATTCAGTCAGTTAGATTCAGTCACTTGGCTTCATGTAAACCCAAGGGGCCTGGCAGAGAAACAGAATTTAACTGTGTACCCAGTACAAGAGAAATACCTATTGATGAAATTTAACAGTATCTCTTAAAGTATCTAATTTTCAGATTATATGTGGTTGTTTTCTATTCTGTTTTCCTTCCCTCTCTTTTAATAATTCTCTCAGTTCACCCCACATGGTCCATATAAGCCTGCTGCTCTCTGTTTCTTGGTGAGATCCAGTAAGCCTAGAAACCATGCCTGCTATGATCATACTGCTTCTCTTACAGACCGGTCAAACCCTCACCCTTACCTGCTGGGGAAGAATCTCTTTCTCTCTCCTCTCAAGCCCCCTTCTCTCTTCCTCTAGGACTCTTAATATAACTTTTTCAACAAGTTCAGTCTTTCTCAGCCTGCAAACTAATCAACCTTTTTGGAAAGACGTATGGACAATTCTCAAAAAACTCAAATTAGACCTCCCATTTGATCCTGCAATCCCATTACCGGGCTTCTAACCAGAGGAAAATTTACAATTGCCAAAATGTGGAAACAACCTAAATTCCCACCACCCCAGGAATGGATTAATAAGCTGTGGTATATGTATACCATGGAATACTACTCAGCCATTAAAAAGATGGAGACTTTACATCTTTTGTATTAACCTGGATGGAGGTGGAACACATTCTTCTTAGTAAAGCAACACAAAAATGGAGAAGCAGGATCCATGTACTCAATCCTAACATGAAGGCAGAAGATGAGTTAATACAAGGCGTGGCAGTGGTAGGGGAATGAGGGAGTGGGCACAGGGGAGGAGGGAAAAGGTGGGGGGGGTCATGGTGTACAGCACACCTTTGGGGGGTGGGACACAATTATAAAAGGGACTTTACCTAACAAATGCCATCAGTGTAACCTAATTCTTTATACCATCAATGAATCTCAAACAAACAAACAAAAAAGTTCAGTGTTTCTCAGAAGATGAGCAGCAAGGCTACCAAAAAAACACTTCATCTTCCATCGAACAAGGACCCAATCACTTTCTTGGAATAAAGGAAGGAGAAAAATCAAGACAGCACAAGGCAAGTTAACACTTCAGTAAATCATCATGCTACCAAAGTGCATGAACTCCCTAAAGTTCATGAAGCCTTTGACAGAAGACCACCACGAACTTCTAAATTCAGGAATGCCATTTTTTTTAGAACTATTTTTTACTTTTATCAAAATAGGTGACAGCTTTCTTTTCAGCATCATTTTCATAAAGACAGAAAATTTACTTTTTATTTTATTATTTTTTTTTTTAGAGACAAAGTCTCACTTTGTCGCCCTCAGCAGAGTGCTGTAGCATCACAGCTCATAGCAACCTCCAGCTCTTGGGCTTAGGCAATTCTCTTGCCTCAGCCTCCCATGTGACCTCCCATGTGACCACAGGCACCAGTCACAAGGCCCGGCTATCCAAAAGGCCTGGCTATTTTTTGTTGCAGTTTGGCCAGGGCCGGGTTCTAACCCACCACCCTCCATATTTGGGGCTGGCACCCTACTCACTGAGCCACAGGCACCACCCAAAGACAGAACATTTATAATCACTGTAATGAGATAAGAAGTAAGAACACAAGCTGGATACAGTGGCTTACACCCACAATCTCACCTACTTGGGAGGTAGAGATGGGATGATGACATGAGCCCAAGAGTTTGAGACTAGCCTGGGCAGCACAGTGACACCCGTCTCTAAAAGTAATGAAAAAGAAATTAGCTAGGCGGTGGATGAACCTGTAGTGCTCGCTACTCTGAAGGCTTAGGCAGGAGGATCAGTTGGCCCACGGAGTTAGAGGCTGCATTGAGCTACAATTGCACCACTGCACTCCAACCTGAGAGACAGAGTGAAATCCTATCTCTTAAAAAAAAAAGAGTAATAACAAAAGCACACAGTTGAGATGGGCATGCTCAGCCCAGGCCGCTGGCTAGGCTCATACAGTAGCTGGCTAGGCGATGCTGCTTAAAACTATGGCAGTGGGCCTGAGTCGAATGCATCAAATGCCTCAGCAAAATAACACATTTCTACCTACAATGTATCTCTGAATCTCTTGTAGAGAGTTGAAAACTTTGATTGATAGTTGCCTCATTTGTTTTAATTTACCCCAAAAAAGATTTGTTAAGGATTCACCTGGTGGTTTTTAGGAATTCAAGTCTCTAGACCTTGGAAATTACCTCCATGGGGCTGCAGGAAATGTAAGTACCCTTTAACCACCACAGTGGGCAATCTCAGAGGAGCTGTGGTTCATGGGAGTGGCTTCACAAGATGAGAAGTGCTGAGGTGGGAGGACTGGTTGAGCCCAGGAGCTTGAGTTTGCTGTGAGTTACGATGACACCATTGCACTCCAGCCTGGGAGACAGAGGAAGACCCTACCTAAAAAAAATTAAAAAATAAAAAGGTTAGAAGTGAAGAAGTAGTCTGATTTTTAAAAGGAGAAAAAGTGGGAATCACAGAAACTGGAAGTGTATAAAATCAAGGCCAACTCTTTTCAATACTCACTAGATTTTGCTAATTAATAGACTATAATTTTTGAAAGAAACTTGATAGTCTCTTCATGGTGTGAGTTTGCTCCAAACAAATCACACTTTTGAGACAAAAATGAGTCCAATTCATTTCCTTTCCTTTTTAATCGGATTATTGAGTTGTCAGGTTAGGGAAATATGATAGACTACACTATCTGGAATATGCTAAAGGCCTCAGTAATAACATGTTTTGATGGACTTGAAGCTGTTGAACAATTACACTTAGGGTGTTGATAAAGATTGAGCTTTAGGAACAGTTAATTAATAACAAATTATTCTTTCCTGTCTAAGTTTGAAGTGATGGATAAATAAACACAGGTGTCAACCAGATGGAGAAAAAAAACCCTCACCTTTGTTTTTGGTAAAACTGATGGGAGAATACGGCTAGTTATATGTCCACAATCTGGTCCCTAATACTTGCTAATACTCCAGCTCTCACGACTTCCCTCTCGAGTCATAGGCACAGCTGGACTACCTTCTACCACCCTTGGGTGGCAGCTCAGTGATTGGGGCAGGAAGACAATGTTTGTGCTTCAAGAAAGAACTCAGAGCAGATTGTTCAGGTGTTTTCAGTTCCTTCTCCAAAGTTCCCTGGTGGAGCACAGCTGGAGATGTGGGAGTGAACTAGAAACCATAGAAGGGAGGAGTAGAGTGCTTCCTTCCGGCAAATAATGAGGTAACCCAGACTCCTCTCTTCTTGTTGCTATTATAGTCAACATTTGGCTATTTGATGCATGTGGAGATGTAAAAGGAAAACATATCTTTTTGGTACAAAAGTTGGTACAAAAATAGGAAGAATAACTGACATAACAAATAATGGGATCACAATTAAATTATCTCAATTGAGTACAGCCTAATGTTGAGGCCTTTCTTTAGGTTAAAAAAATTAAAAAAGGGTGGCACCTGTGGATCAAAGGAGTAGGGCGCCAGCCCCATATGCTGGAGGTAGCGAGTTCAAACCCAGCCCCGGCCAAAAACTGCAAAAAAAAAAAAAAAAAAATTAAAAAGGAAAACTCTGTACACCATGCAATTGCTCAGATACAAAGTAGAGAACAACAGCTTTGGCATCAACTTGTATAAAATATGTTCTAGGCGGGACCACACCTATGGAGCATATTGCAAGTACAAGTTGGATCTATCAGGTGTAGAACACAAATGTCTTAACACTGTAATTGGGTAAATGAAGTGAAGGCTATGTTAATTAGTAGGATGTAAGCACTCCAATTTGTACAAATAATCAATACATTCAATGGCATGAATGTATTCATGATCTATGTACAAACGACTTAATACAAATAAATAAATATTTTTAAAAAATAAAATATGTTCTAGAGGTTTTAGTTCACCTGAACCGAATATAAGACAACTACTAGGCATTTGCTAAAAATGTTAGTGCAGTCTCTGGCTGCATTTGTTCGACAAATGATTGCTTAGCATGTATTCCAAGGCAGGCACTGTGCTGGCCCCTGGGAATCCATGACACCAGAGTGTCTGGAGTTATCTGCCCAATTAAAGGAATATACTTTAAGAACATCACTAATGAATTAAATTGGAGCATTAGTGGGTGGAGACGTAGTCTTATTGCTTCAGATTTCCATGAGGCAAGGCTATTAACCTATAGGGATAATATTTGAATATTTCATTGGTAGGAATTATTTTAGCTGGAAATGACAGAGATATTGTCATAACTAACTCAAACAATAGGAAAATTAGTTTCTTTTATAACAACAACAACAACAAAACATAAAGGTAGAGCTAACATATTATAATTGGGGCCAAGGATCTACCTATTTTGCTGTATATAATGTACACTTTTTTGCCCAAATTTTTGAGGAAAAAATAAGGAGACGTACTATGCTTGGGTAGTACTTTTTTGATACTGGTACATAAAATTTCTTGTGCTTTGTATCTGTTTACGTGTTTTGTAATTATTTTTTATATAAAATTTCTTGTGCCATAATATGTTAAAAAATAAATGCTAAACATTCTTTCTCATACAAAAAACAAGTACTTAGGCTCGGCGCCTATAGCTCAACCGGCTAAGGCGCCAGCCATGTACACCTAAGGTGGCGGGTTCGAATCCCCAGCCCGGACCCGCCAAACAAC
>NW_003852493.1:5134890-5137181 GCF_000181295.1 Otolemur garnettii | reverse complement strand
TTTTTTTTTTTTTGAAAGTGTGTAACTTACTCATGGCAAAATATGGTATTTCTCTGCCCTTTCTTGAGCTCTTTCACCTTCTAGGTGGAGGGTTTTTCTTCAGACTGGTCTTCTTGGTGACTGGAATAACACTCTTCCTCATCAGAAAATCTTTCTTCCTATCTTTGAACAGACACCTTCAGACTGGTTAGGCTAGTCTGTATCAGGTGCTGGTCCCTGGCCCCACAGCAGTCTCTAGAATGTCACTAGATATTGGCTGAATGGCAGTGATTGGCTGAAGCCTAAATTCTGGAACCATTTGCAAGGGGATTACAGTTACTGTGATTCGCTTGAGTTGAGGGTAGGGTCAGCTTAGATATTTGAGCAGCATGAAAGAAAGAGGGCTTTTGTAAATAATATCAAGGTTAGGTCTGAAAGGAGGAGGACGTGGGAATGAATGATGATTAAGAGATCTTAGGAGAAGCAAAGTCTTCTTGGATGAGGAGCCTTGAGGAAAAAGAAGTTAGGCAGCCTTCCTTTTTCTTTTCCAGGAAAACCCGACCTCTCCCAGTGTTGCTACTTTCCATTATGTGGTAATAGCTGTAACTCATACCCTCAAAACATTGCACAATGGTGTAGACTCAGTTGCCCTGCATGGGACAATTAGGTTAAAGGTTAGTAAGAAGGCTAGTTGTAATAAAGGTCCAAATTCTACTCTCAAATTTATGTTTATTGGACGTAAGTTTGACCATTTCATCTTCATCTGTAGGATGCCTGGCATATTTCTAATTAATTCATAACCAGTGGAGGACATGATGATCACTCCTAGAAACTTGACGTGTGCCTTCAGGTACAAACCAGAATCTAAAGGGTTCTGAGAACTCCGTCACACAGAGGAAATGCAGAATTCATGTTGAGACTTTCCGCTGCCATCAGCAAGCTAGTCACATCAGAAAGTCCAGAGGCCATGACATTTCCAGGGCATAGCTGTAGAGAAGGCAGCTCTGCCCATATTGGGAACCTGGTCATTGGAAGTATTCATACACAGACTGGGTGACCGCCTCTCCAGGATGCTTTAAAATGGAATTCTACACTTTCTGGAGGATGGACACAGTTATTTCTAGGGTATAATAGTATAATTCCACTTTAGGTTCTATGTAATTCTTTGAGTTCAGAAAACATTACCCCAGGATAAGGCCTTAGAAGCATTTTCAGAAGCAAAAGTTTGTCTGACTTTCTTCTGTCCTCCTGCCTCTCAGTCTCCTTCTCCCCCAAGGTAGCATAAAAACAGGAATCCTTCTTCCCCAAGACAAGTCATAAAAACCAGAACACCTTTTCCCCAAAGCCACCATAAAACCTAAAATTATTCTGTGTAAGAACTAACCGTAAAAAAATTATCTGATCTACCTTATTTAACTGTAGGTCATAAGGGCCCCATCTCAGTGAAAATCCTGTCTCCTGCTAGAAGACAGGAGTGGGTACTCAGAGAGGCCAAGGGGCTTCTAGGTAGAGGGCCCTTGCTGGGTTTCCCCACTCAGTTTATTAGCATTGGTTCAGAACCCTTTTCCCCAAACATATTTAACCATAGCTGTCCATACTTTGTGGAATCTAAGCATAAAAATGCACAATTTCCCCCTGTATCTTTGGGTCTTCATTCTGAAGCTTCTTGTGTATCATGTTAAATAAATTTTGCCTATTCTCTTACTAATCAATCTGCTTCATGTCAGTGATTTTTCAGCAAATCTTTAGGGGACCAAGAACCTCAGTCCCTATATGTTCCTGTGTTATTGATTGTTTGACCTGTAGCTTTCGAAGTGTGGTCCTTGGAACAGCATCAACATTAGCTGGAGACGTCTCAGAAATGCAGATTACCAGATCCCACCCTAGCCCCTCCTATGATGAGTTGAATTGTGTCCTGCAAAAGATAAGCTGAACTCCTTACACCAACTACCTCAGAATGTAACCTTATTTGGAAATCGGGTCATTGCAGGTGTAATTAGTTAAGTTGAGGTCATACTGGAGAAGGCTGGGCCTTTAATCCTATATGCCTGGTGTCATTATAAGAGGTGACAGAGACACAGATAGATCAGAGGAGGCCTCTATAAGAGGCAGAGAGTGTGCACCGAGGAGCACAAGATTGCCAGCAAACTGCCAGAAACTAAGAAGAGGCAAGGAAGGATCTTCCCTACAAGTTTCAGAGGGAGCATGGCCCTGCTGATACTTTGATTTCAAACTTTTAGCTTCTGGAAATGGGAGAGAATAGATATCTTTTCTTTTAAACCATCTACTTTTTCTTTTTTTTTTTTTTTTTT
>NW_003852493.1:5126532-5134264 GCF_000181295.1 Otolemur garnettii | reverse complement strand
AAAAAAAAAAAAAAAAAAGGTACTCTAGATGATTGTAAAGTATCCTAAAACTTGAGAACCATTGATTTCTATTCTAGATCTAGAGACCAATGCTTCTGTTGCATTTGCATGCATATGAAAGAAACAGGGATTTTGTTGAAATGCGGATTCTGATTCTGTGCATCTGGAGTAGGGCCTGAGACTCTGCATGTCCAGTACACTCTTCTGTGAAGGGATACTGTTAGTCCAGGGACCAGACTTTGAATAGCAAGTGTCTAAATCAGTGATACCTGGGAGAACTTTCCATGATAATGGAAATGGTCTATGTCTGTGCTACCCAATGAGCAAGTCACTAGGCATAGCTAGCTATTAGATGCTTGAAATGTGGCTAGACTAAGAATTTAATTTTTAAATTAAATTTAAGTTAATAAACAGCCACATGTAACATACATTTAGGTCGTTATGTTCCTGTTTCTGGCCTTAAATGCCACATTTTGCAAAGCTTTCAGGGCTCCCGCCATTTGTTCTTCTGAAATATTCATAATTTAGTAGTCAGGACTGGCGGTGTACTCTCTCCAAGACCGTGTGTGCTCAGTAGTACATTAAGAGCCACTGGAGAACATAAAATAGATTACAGGGTCTTTGCCCCTGAGGAACTTCCTGTTTATTAACCAGCTCTCATTGTATTTCTTCCAGTTTCTGCCAAGCCTGAAAGTGTTAGTTCAATGTTAAAGGAGGGGGTGGGGGGAATTAAGCAATAATTAGGAGAGATGATGCTTGGCAGGGGCTTTTTTATCTCAAGGCTACCAGATTTTGTTCATGGAATTTGAGAACATGAGTGATTTGCATATGTTGCATAAATTTGCATCTTGTATTCAAGAGACCTGACTCCAAGTCTATGAAGTACAATTTAATTAATTAGTGGAACCTACTATAGTTGTGTTCAGAATAGAATTCAGGGCACAACACACATGAAATAGCTAGCTATTCGCAACAATTCGGGAGATTGCAGACCAGGCCAGGAGACACACAAAAAAGGAGCAGAAGAGGTTGACAGTATAAGGAGACAGAAGTGCCGGAGCTTTGCTATTATCCCTGACCCTGCCCTCCATGCCTCCCAAGCCTTTGTAAACTGGGTGGTTTATTTCCCGCAGACTGCCTAGGTACAATGAACTTCCACAGAGGGGTAAAATTCTGCCTTTTGTGTCCACTCGTGTCCGTTGCCTTACCTCTGTGTTACGCCACACTTCTTGCCTTGCTTCTTTTTCTACATCTGAATTCTGCAGCCGTGTTAGCAGACAGTTTTAAAGAGGAAAGATAAAGTCAAAGAGGTGATGGCAAAAGAAGGGAAGAGACAGGTTCTTTTCGTCTGCTCTTTCTTCTTCTCTTTTTCCTCTACTAACCACTTACTCAACATCTGTGCAGGGTTTGTGCCAGACCCTGGGGTGCAAAGTTAAATAACACAGGCTCCTTGTCTCAAAGGAGCTCACCACTGCGGCGGGGAGATGGCCACGTGATGTCACGCTGTGTGTAAGGAGAAAGGATGAAGGTGTGTCCTAGGATGGCAGACCCAGAGGAGACAGTCCCCTTGTGTGAAAGGGTGGGAGGGGAACTGTCACGCAGGAAGAGCTTCCAGAACGAGAAGGACTTGGAGGGGCAGCGTATTCCAGATGCAGAGAACTGCATGTGCCAAATAGGATGATGAGTGCAGCACACTGTCCAGTATCTCTAACGTGAAGGGGAGGAGGGAGGTCAGGGAGAGGAACACAATCCAGACCAAGCCTATAAATGCCTTATTAACTTGCTTTCAAGAGCCAGGGATGTAACTAAAATAGGGTACTTTAGGCCACCTTTCCTAGGAATGGAAACGTGGCAGAAACCCCAGCAGAAGGGCTAAAATATCTTTCCCTTACGAGCCAAGTCATCTTCTCCTAGCATATTAGCTATGGCTCTGCCTTTAACATTTCTTACTTCCACTGCTTTCTAGGAGAACCTGAGGGTCTTTTTTAAGATCCAAGTTGACTAGAAATAGGCATCAATATAACATATGCTGTGTTTGCTGCCTGAGACCAAGTATTCCACCACCTTCTGGGCAGCCCATAAAGGATAGTTAGAGCTGAAGGATCATCCTGAAGTGATCCTACTGATCACCTGAAAGGTTCTCCTTAGATCCTCTTGGCTCGCCATTGTGCTCTTCTTTATTTGGGGAACCTCAGAACCGAGTGTGGCCCTGGAAATAACGGAAATTCATCTGGTCCTCCCAGAGGCCAAATCTGGGAGCCACAGTGCTAGCCTCTCCTGGCTGAGCTGGCAGGATGGCACAGGAGGGAGACTGTGCCTAGTGCCTGCTTCGCCCATGTAACTCTGCACGGTATGGGAAGACTGGCTTCTATATTCCACTGATTTACTAAATATTTTATAAAAACACAAAGTACAGAGTAAACAATAACTAATAAGTACCTGATCTTCAGCTTAAGAAATAAAACATTACAAATTCAATTGACGCTCTTCTCAATCACTCCCTAATTACATTCCTTCCCTTCCTCTCAAGAAGTAATCACTATCCTGAACGTGGTGCTTATTATACCAAATACTTATGTTTAGATAAGTTGTGTTGTTTTAATATTTATAAAAAATGTTATTCAGTGATATCTTGGTGAATGTTTAACAACTGGCTCTCCAGGGAGGGGGAAAAGTTCTAGTTTAAAGCATCTGCCAATTTCCATAGTGTAAATATTCCCATCATGGCCAGTTTCAAGTGACTACATAAAGTCAGTGAACAAGGACTTGGGAAGAAAAGAGCCCAATACCTGTGAGCCAGCTCCAGCACTCCACCGACTTGCTATGCTCTCTGTTCTTCATGAACTTGATTTTTTTTGCTCAATGTTATTATATTTGATATTTACTCATGTTGATATACATGTTTCTAGGTTTTTTTCACTTCTACTGATGTATAGGGTTGATTGTATGAATGCACGAACATTTATTTTACTTTTCTTTTTTTTGGATGGATGTTTGGGTTGCTTCCAATTTTTTGGTTCTTAAAAATAATGCTGCCTGGGCATGGTGGCTCATTCCTATAATCCTAGCACTCTGAGAGGTGGAGGTAGGTGGATGGCTTGAGCTCAGGAGTTTGACACCAGCCTGAGCAAAAATGAGACCGTATCTCTAAAAATAGCTGGGTGTTGTGGCAGGTGCCTGTAGTCCCCTCCTCTCAGGAGGTTGAGACAAGAGAAGCTTGAGTCCAGGAGTTTGAGGTTGCTGTGAGCTATGATGGTATAGCACTCTACTGAGGGCAACAAAGTGAGACTCTGTCTCAAAAAAAGAAAAATGTTGTAAAAGTAAGTTTTGAATGTACTTCATGATGCACAAGTGCAAAAGACTTTCCAAAAACAGAGAGGAATTGATGGGTCTTGGATATACATGTTTTTGTATGTAACTAGATTTTGCCAGGTTTTTCTCCTAGGTATCTGTGATGATCTACCTTCCCACTAGTTGTGCATGTGTTCCCATTAATGTTCATTTTCTCCTGTTCTTAGTTTTGGCAGATGTTATAAACTGAATTGTGCCTACCCCAAATTTATACGATAAGACTTAACCCCCGCTGACACTGTAGTTTTGGAGATAGGGCCTATACGGAGGTAATTAAAGTTAAATGAGGTCATAAGGGTGTGGCTTTAATCCATTAGCATAGGTGTCCTTATACATAAAAGAGCAAGAAACACCAGAGCTGCCCCAGCATGTGTACAGAGAAAAGGCCACATGAGGACACAGTGAGAAGGTGGCCATCTGCAAGCCAGCAAGGGAGCCCTCAAAAATTGGATTTGCCAGCACCATGATCTTGGACTTCTAGCCTCCAAAACTAAATGAGAAAATAAATGTCACTTGTTTAAACCACCCAATCTATGACATTTTTTTCATGGCAGTCTGAGCAGACTAATACAAAAGAATTTTTTAATTTTGCCTTTAAACATAGGTAGTTTTCCTTTAAAATTTTTTTATTTTATTTTTTTATTTTTTGTTTATATTTGGTTCGTTTTGTTTTGTTTTTGAGATGAGACAGAGTCTCACTATATTGCCCTTGATAGAGAGCTGTGGCATCGCAGCTCACAGCAACCTCAAACTCTTGGGCTTAAGTGATCCTCTTGCCTCAGCCTTCCAAGTAGTTGGGACTAGAGGTGCCCCCTACACGCCCAGCTATTATTTTGTTGTAGTTGTCATTGTTGTTTAGCAGACCCGGGCGGGGTTTGAACCCACCAGCTTCAGTGTATTTGGTGGGCGCCCTAACCACTCAGCTATGGGCACCGAGCCTATTTTTATTTTTTGGAAATAAAACTTTGTTCTGTTGTCCTGGCTATAGTATAATGGTGTCACCACTGCAAACTCCAACTCCAGGATTCAATGATCCACCTGCCTCAGCCTCCTGAGGAGCTAGGACTACAGGCATATGCCACCGCACCCAGCTATTTATTTATTCATTTTTATACAAACGGAATCTCACTTTTGCTCAGGCTGGTCTTGAACTTCTGAGCTAAGTGATCATCCTGTCTTAGCCTCCCAGAGTGCTAAGATGAAAGGTAAGAGCTGCTGCACCCAGCCCTGCTTCATTTTATTTTAAAAAATTCTGTTTCCTCCTAATCAAACCTTGACTATTATCTAGTTTGAAGAAACTCTCAAACTGTCCTCTCCCTTAATAACCTATCTATCTTATTTATTCCCAACTTATCGCTTTCAGAATTTCTTCATTTGGGTGATTTTCTCAGATTCCCCAAATATACCAAGCTCATTCTCAACCCTGTACCTTCATTAAAGTAGCTGTACTTGCTGAGAAGACTCTGCCTTTCCCCCAGGCATAGCAAAACCTCAATGCCTTTTCTACTGTGGCTACTGTAGGTAGAGCTCTCTCACTTAATTATCATGTATGCTGGGCGGGCCCTGTGGCTCAGTGGGTATGGTGCCTGCCCCATATACCGTGGGTGGTGAGTTTGAACTGGGCCCTAGTCAAATTGCAACAACAACAACAACAACAACAACAAATAGCAGGATGCTGTGGTGGGTGCCTGTAGGCCTAATTACTCAGGAGGCTAAAGTAAGAGAAATACCTAAGTCCAAGAGCTGGAAGTTGCTGTGAGCTGTGTGACGCCATAGCATTCTACCCAGGGTGACAAAGTGAGACTCCGTCTCTTAAAAAAAAAAAAAAATTATCAAGTATATTGTGTTTTATGTTAAATCATCATCTTAAAATCAGGGATCATCCCAACTACTCAGGAGGTTGAGGCAGGAGGATGACTCACTGGAGCCTGGAAGTTCAAGGTCAGCCTGGACAACATAGTGAGGCCGTATCTCAAAAAAAAGGTAGGGATCATATCTTCACTTACTGTGTATCTTTCACAATCCTTAACAGAGAACTGAGCAGCTATCAGACACCCAATAAATACTTACTGATTCTCAACCTGTGCCCTACAGATTTTTAAAAATCCATTTCTATTGACTTCAACTGCAGTTTTTAACTCAAATTACAATGTTGAAGTTATAATGAGATTCTGGAGATAACATGACTCAAAATGTGTCTAGCACGCTGGAATTTAGAAAATACTGTCATATTCTATGATCTTTACAAGTGGATAGAAGGCATGTACTGTCCCTATTTTATAGATAAGGCCACTGAGACTCAGCATGGGTAATCTTGGCCAAAGCAGACTGCTGGTAAGTGGCAGAAATAGATTGGTTACAGTCTGACTGAGCCTTGGGAGCAGTTTGCATTCTATCATAGGCCTAGAGAGCTGAGAGTTATGATGGATGTGGTGAGGGACTCTCCTAGAGACAGTGCTCTAGAGACAGCCTTCAAGAAGCCCTGGTTGCCCCTCCGTCCTGTGAAGGTTCCATGAATGGACTGGCCTGTGGGAACTCCACCCACATCTGTAGCATGTATTTGCAGCCCGGAACCCAAGTATCTCTGTGGCCCTGGATGTTCCTCAGGAGAGATTCGGCCCACATTTAAGTGCCAGATGATAGAAGGAAGTGGCCAAACGGTGTAGGCATTTTTGCCAAGTTGGATTGGGAGCAAGTGTGACTAAGCCAATGGGACTAGAGGTGGCAAACAATTCGTGTCTGGTGGGAATCAAGCTCTGTGTTGGTGATAACACTTCCAGAGCAAGCGAGGGTGACCATAAACTCGTGTTCCAAGGAGCCCTGTGAAGGAATGAGCAGCACACACTCACGTTATTTAGCAGAGATCCGCCGGTGGGGCTCATCTTTTAACCTCAGCAAGAACGGCGATGTCGACAATGCCCTTGCCAGGCTTCCCCTGCCTGCTGTGAGCCCAGCAGAAGCTTGTAAAGGCAGAACTTTGGGGCCCAGACGTCTTGTTTCTGCTGCTTTTGCCAAAGAGTTGCTCCAGAGGAGGTTTGCATTGTGCTATAATCACATGGTTTGCAACATGATAGTTAAGAGTCTGTTAGCATTTCCACCCCAAACCTCATATTTTCAGCTGCTCACAGTGACTCAAATATAAGAATTCTCTTTAGGCTGAAATTTGGCACACAGGGTCTCAGGCCCAGCTGGGGAGCAATTTCAACCTTTTTTGGGACCGGATTTCAATAACATCCATTTGGCTCTTTTTGAATAACAGCAGAAGTACAACAGAAGAGAAGTTAGCATTTTTATAGCAAAATGTTGCCATTATGTGACTCAAGAATTGGTACGAAGGGGTGGGGGGAACCCACCCTAGCAACTCCCAATAAACCCTGGCAGGTGATTAGCCTTTGAGTGGACTAAGCATGTATACTCTTTTCTTAAATATATATTAAAAAATCCAACTGCTAGTCTGTTGTTCAGAACAGAGGAAAGATTTTGTTTAATAACATATTGTGTTTTTGAAAAGCAAAGTTGACTCAGGAACAATGACACATACCAGTGGATATTGAATTTCTACTACACCCACTCCTTGGTGCAACTGGGGCAGTGGCAAATTATAGGATGCAACTGAGTTCTCAAATGTAAAGGGAAAAAATTGCAAGTGGGTGGGGGGAAAGGGAGGGGAGGGCAGCACCATGACCGCAAAGAGGATATGAGGAATGTTGCTGGTGATCTAAGATCAGGGACCTGAGATTGGGTTCTTCCCTCTGGAAGGAAGAAGACCTCAGAACTCAGATTTTCTGCCCCACCCCCAACTCACTAATGACAATTCATCAAATTACAAACAGATTCCAAAAAGCAAAATGATTCCAAGATTTTTTTTAATGAAATATTTCAGGAAAAAAAAAAGACATAGGGAATAATAAAAGACATGCTCATGAATCCACCACTTGTAAATGAAATAAAATATTGCAAGTACAGTCAAAGTCCTCTCTGTGTATTTATGAACTGCCCTGATGGCTTTCTTTTCTCTCAATGTGTAGATTTATGGTTGTTCTCTTTACATATGATGTTACATCTCCCGTTTGTATTTTATGAAAGTAATTATTAATACCGGTATCTATGATTCCTTCTCCTCTTCCTTCTATATTATTCAAGTTTATCTAAATTCTGTTTCCATGTATGCTTTTTCTTTCCAGAAGTTCCTAGGTTTCACCAATGAACAGTAGTCACATATATCTTGGTTGGCAACTTGAAATTCAAAAGTACCTTTCTTGGCTGAAGTCAAATGAAGACCATTTTCCTCAACCTCTACAAAGACGATACCCCCAACATACCTTAGGAATTTTCTGGCTCTTACATTACTATGTATAGGGATTGATCCCCAATACTTTTT
>NW_003852493.1:5103714-5125866 GCF_000181295.1 Otolemur garnettii | reverse complement strand
GGCGGGTGCCTGTAGTCGCAGCTACTTGGGAGGCTGAGGCAAAAGAATCACCTAAGCCCAAGAGCTGGTGGTTGCTGTGAGCTGTGACGCTGACGCCATAGCACTCTACCAAGGGCGACAAAGTAAGACTCTGTCTCTAAAAAAAAAAGTTGTTTTACTGACTCAGTCAAATATCAGCTCTGGAGATAAATTTGACCCCAAAAGTCCCCACATAGCAGTGTGTGCAAGTCACAATAGTTCCCTCACCAGAGGCCACCCCCAACCATTCCTGAGTCACAGACCCCTGATTTTGTTCATGTGCCTCTGGAAGCTGGGCCCCTGTCCAGCCCTGGGGCAAAACGCAGCACAGAAGAGTGATTCAGAGTCTGGGTTCACGCACGATTCCTGCATTTAGTCCTCATGTGACCTTACATAAGTTACTAAGACTATTGTGTCTCAGTTCGATTCCTCTTGTCAGAGATTATTATAGCCAATATGCCAGGGGTGGTAGAGTTAAAAACAAAAACTTGGGAACTTGTTAACGCTATTGAGTCACTAAATTAATCAACTGTAGAATATAAGGCCCCTGAAGGCCGGGATTATTGTCTGCTTTATTCACTCATATATTGCTAGCACCTAGAACAGTGCCTGGCACACAGTAGGTGCTCAATAGATACTGGCCACATTGAATTGATATGAATCTCAGACACACCAAGTTTCAGGCAAGACTTTTTGTTATGTGAGATAATAAATCTACTATTATTTGTAGCCAAAATATTTTGATACACAAATATTTGTGCAGACCAGTGTTTTTCAACCTTTTCTACTTCATGGCACACTTGAACCTATACTTAAACTTCCATGGTACCCTTAAATTGTGTTGATTAAAAAAAGAAGTAAAGACCAGGCTTGGAGGCTCACGACTGTGATCCTACCATTCTGGGAGGCTGAGGTGGGTGGATTGTTTAAGCTCAGGAGTTTGAGAGCAGCCCAAGAAAGAATGAGACCCTTTCTCTACTAAAAATAGGAAAAAATATCTGGGTGTTGTGGCAGGCACCTATAGTCCCAGCTACTTGAGAGGCTGAGGCAAGAGGATTGCTAGAAACCAGGAGTTTGAGGTTGCTGTGAGCTATGATACCACAAGAGTCTACCCATGGTGACAGAGTGAGATTTTGTCTCAAAAATAAATAAATAAATGAAAGCAAAAAAATAAATTAATATACTTACCATGCTTTGAATTTCTTTCAAAAATAATTTAGTTAATGATCTTTAAAAATTTTTGTTGCATACCTAAGACCATCTCACGGCACACCAGTTGTAAATCACTGGTCTAGACAATATCCTTCTTTCAAAGAAGAGTTCTCTCTGCCCACAGACAGACATGGTTGTGATGAGAGCTGGGTTAATACGTTATGACCCTGAAGCTGCTGTTCCTTCGTTCATGGGTAGGTGCTTGACCCAAACTGGACTGAGTGCAGGAATTTGGAATGGATTCGCATCAGTCTAAGATTCGCATCAGTCTTGCTGCTGAAAGGGATGGCGGAAACCTGAGCACTATTGGCAGTTTTGTTTCCCAGGGCACCTGGGCAGGCGAGCTGTCCATGAGGAAACGGCAGAGCAGATGGGCTGGCAAAGCAGACGACAGACACGGGGCCTGAGGTCTTCAAGTGTGGTGCCAGTTGTTTTCAGACCCACCTATAATACATTCCAGTTCTCGGAGTCTGGGAAACACATGGATTTTCTTATAATACAGTCTCATTCCTCTTTAGGCTATTTTGAGTTGGGCTCCTGTTAATTGCAGAGAAAAGATCCCAAAGTGTGTTTTTGTTTTGTTTTTAATTATAACTATGAATTCTGACCAAACCACACCTTACTTCCTACAACGATTGTGTACACCCATGAAAAGTAAACCCTTTAAATAGAGTAGAAACACTCAGGGACAAATATAACCCAAAACATAAGCGTAAAACGTAAGCGGAAAATCTTTGCAAACTTCCATGAGGAATGAACTATAGAAGCCCCGTCATCTCAAGTCTGCCTTTAAACCACCCTTGTCAGCCCTTCCTAATCCAATCCTCTTTGTCCATACAAACATGTTGCCTCAGAGATTCTTGAAGGTTTTTATTTATTTAATTTATTTTGAGACAGAGTCTTACTTTGTTGCCTTTGGTAGAGTGCTGTGGAGTCAGAGCTCACAGCAACCTCAGCTCTAGTGATCCTCTTGCCGCAGCCTCCCAAGGAGCCGGAACTATACAGCACCTGCCACAATGCCCGGCTATTTTCTAGAGATGGGGTCTTGCTCTGGCTCAGGCTGGTCTCAAACCTGTGAGCTCAGGCAATCCACTCGCCTCGGCCTCCCAGAGTACTCGGATTATAGGTACGAGCTATGGCACTTGGCCTTCTGCAAGGTTTTTAATACTGTGCTTCAATACTATCCCTGGTTTGGCCAACTCAGTGGCAAACTCAGAAACTGGAAAACCTTTGTCATCTAGGTGTTCAGACCATAACTCCTGAAGTTCTCTCTTTTTCTAACCAGTTTCAAACGACTTCAGAGTTTTGCTTTTATTTTTCTTTGAGTTCTCAACATGTAACTCCAATTACTAATTACCTCTATCTACCTGAAACTGGCTGGGTTCCACGATGGTATGTTTTCCCAGGACCACAGGGGCCATCTGGTCTGTGGCCACAACTCTGTTTGCCATTTGTGCGGCTGCCTGCACCTCTGTAGGTTCAGAGGCATCCTTGTATCGTTGTCTGCTTTCCACTGCACACTGTCAAAGACCTGGGACTGCGTCTGTTTGAATTGTGTCTGTACAACTCTGAACATACAGCAGTGTGTGGTTAAGAACACAGAAAACATTACTCTCAGCAAACTGGATTTATGAAGAGTCGTAATGAATGGAAATGATGAGAGAGATCTGAGCCCAGCATCAGGGACTGAATTCCATGTTTACCTCCTACCTAAGAATGATGATTTCAACTGTTCCCACCTTGAACTACATTAGCAATACTTTGAACTGAGACATGTTCACACAATGATCATTTCTTTATTAATGTTATTTAGTTGAGTTAGCTGTTTAAATATTAATTTTTAAATGATTTTTAGAGTTGTTCCTCATGAATTCTTACTCTTTAACATTATGCCCATACCTGATCCCCCTCCCAACGTGTTCATTTGAAAAATCAGGCCTTACGGCTGGGTCTATACTTGGCCAGCATCTTCAAGGTCACCAATGTTGCTTCTTGTCTCTCCTGTGAGAGAGCCAGAGCGTGAGTCATCAGGGTGAATAATGCCTCTGTAATACTACCAGACTGTGTTTGTCTCCACTTCAAAGCTCTTAGTTTGAACAGAATAGTATTTCTTCATCCCGCCCACCCAAACAGCAGTCTAGATGGCTGAGAGGCAATAGTCAGATGAACAGTAGTATCATTTCCATAAGATGGACTCTCACCCCACCCACAGCCCTCAAAATACTAGTAGGCCCCCTGACAGTTCTCAGGTCACATTCTAGGCAGGTTTTGTTGACTGGAGATCACAGCTCATCAACTGTTTTCCTTCCCTTTCCTTTTCTCTTTCTTTCTCATTGAGGATTATAATTCTGCCTTTTCTGATCCGTCTTCACTTACTTCTTGTACTTAACACTTTAGCTGTTGACTTTCTTTTCCATTCACCAGAGTTTACAACTTTGGGGGGGGAGGGAGAGAGAGACTCTTCAGACCTCAGAATTTATTCCCATTTTCATAGCATCCTCATGTCTATGTCTCCTTTTGTAAGAATGCTTTACTTCAAAAGTTATGGGACTTTGGTGAGACTATAGTGCAGAGTGACCATGATAGGAAAGTAATGGTTTAGCATTATTGAGCATCTAACCGTGGTGCCCAGTGGTTTACACACACGTGTTATTAACTCCCACAACTGAAGGAAGCCTTCTTACCATTATTGCCCATGAGTAAAGTGAGATTTAGAGATATTGAAAAAACTTGCCCAATATAGCCAGTAAGCAGAAAAGAGGAAAATAACGAACTCTGTATGGTGCCAAGATCCATGTTTTTTGTTTTTGTTTTTGTTTTCATTTTTTTGCTCACCTACTTGGTGAGAAAGGAGATAAAAACCAGTCTAGATTTCCTGGTTTTTCTACGCTCTGCTTTTCTTAACAGCAGTGTATGGAGTAATATCAAACAGTATGGTTTTCTTGATCCTTCCTATGTCACTTCCCAAAGTACCTTCTTCTTGTTGCCAATGCCATTTAGGTATATCTTCCCTACACTAGCGAATAACATATCTTAGAAGTTTCGCCAGGCCTCATTCATGTCCTATATGTGCTAAGCAAATGTCCTCAAGGCCTAGGGTAATGATACACTTTATCACCCAAACTAGGACACTTTTGAGATGAAAAGGAGTTCTGTTAATACATGTAATTATGCTGGGCATACTGGGCTGCATGGCCACCCTCTTAGAACAAGATATAGCCAAACTAGTATCTCCTGTGGACTAGGAGGATGTGACTAGCCTGGTTAACTAAACATTATGCAAAACAGGAGAGCAGAAGTCATGGGGAAGAGAAGCTGCATCCACCAGCTTCTAGTAGCTTTGTCTCGTTGGCCATTATTGCATTTCTGGGTCTGAGTGTGTGTGTGGTAAAAAAGGGAAAGTCATTGGAAATCACTCAGAATTACCATTATCCCCACTTCTTACAGAAGTAGTGCTCATCCTTCAGTGTGCTTAAGAATCACCAGTCATTTTTAAATAAAATGCAGATCCCTGACCTCTATACCATAGAGACACTGAAAATATAGTCTGAGGTAGGTCCAAGAAACTGCATTTTAACAGGCTGCTATAAAGATTTTGATCTAGGTAATTTTTCAATTACCTTGGGAAGAAAAACAGTATTTTATGGTATGAAATCTTTACATACTCATTCCACAAAAACAGGCCCCGTTTCAGAGGAAGTCCCTGCAGGACTCAACAACACAATAGTTTACAACGTTAAGATTCGTTCATCGATTATTGTCTGTATGTCCAGAATCACTACTCGAATCAAATAATTTAAACCATTGTAATTATCTTCCGCATAGATTTTTGGGATTCTAAGCCAGATATACATGTATGTGTGTGCGCACACGTGTGTCTGTATTTTCATATTTGCCTTTATATTTATTCCTAGTACTTTTATCTTGTATTCAAAGAAAAGAGAAAACATTTCCTATGCTTTCTGATAATTACAGTAATAATAGTTGCCATATATTGAATAATGCATGTGTTAGGCATGTACACATATCACTTTGAATACAAAGACCATTATAGGTAAGTTATATAAACTTCGTTTTATCCTGATCGCAGGCTCAGAGAAGTTAGGTGACTTTCCTGAAGCCTCACAGTAGTCACGGGCAGAGTTGTAATTTGAAACCAGGTCAGCTGCCTCACACTTGAAATATTTAGTGAACTCACAAGCACCCTGTGAACACTGAAAAATACTAGCTGGAAGCCCACAGCACACATGTAAGCCAGTATGACCTTTCAGGACTATTCATTCTTAGACAGAAGACCAGAATGGTGGCTTGGAGGCATGCTGAAGCATTTTTTTGATATAAAAAAGCTGAATAAGCCGAAAACGGTTAAAATTTGGGAAACTTCGAGTTAACAGCTAACCACTTTTCAGGCTAGCCTTTGGATTTATTTCTTTTGTTGGCTGTACTGCTGCCACGCTCTTTATTCATATTTTCAAGGAAACACAAGTACAGTGAGCATTCTCCAATTGCACTCCCTTCCCGCAGCAAGCCTGCTCCTTCTGAGCACCACGGGCTGGTGCCACACGCAGCTCATCGCGTGGAAGGGCTGGTGGCAGCTGCAAGTTGGTGTGTGACACATTGAGTAGTCATATTTCTCTTCTCTGTGGCCCTCCAAAGCCCTTTCCAACATAACTTTTCCCCATCTGTTCTCGTTTGCACTGCATAATAGGGGACAGGTTTTGGAACTTGGGATTGAAAAAAACATTAAGAGAAAATAAAAATGAGATGGAATTTGAGTAGAAAGAAACGCACTGGCTTCTTCCCCACCCCTTCCTCAGTTCCTGGGATCACTACCAGAGTATTAAATCAATTAAGTTTTACTCTGGTCTATTAGGTTCTCTTTATGAGGTAGTGGGGAAATGGGAGAGCATTTAAAAATCTCTTTAAACTCTCTGCATAGCAATCAGATAGGTGGCAGGGCTGAGTCATTAGTAGGGATGGCGTTGCCCAATACCTGACTTTAAGTTTTTCCACATTTGCTTAGAATCTTTAATAAGTTACATTAATTGTCTCAGGCTTAAGTTTCTCTCTCTCTATAAAAAGGATACCTGCTGTGAATTTTAGGATACTTAGAGACAATTTTTCTAAAGTGCCATAAACCCACCTCTGTGCACATACTGAGTGATTTTGGAAATGATACAAATGCCTTTAAATTTTAACAGTAATAAATTTTTTCTACTATACATTAGAAAAAAAATCTGGCAATAACACAATATATGCTTGATTCCCCCTCCCATTTTTTTCTTTTTTTTCTTTTTGCTTAGGATGAGACTAAATTAGCATTTAAGTTTAAAAAGTCAACACATTTAACGAGGAATATTGAGTAAATAAAAGTGAATATGGTAATACAAAAACAGAGCAAAAGTGTGGCTGCTTAGTAAGCACCTACCTCAGAGCAGTGGTTCTTTCACGCTTTATGTTTTTGGAAAGCTTTCTTGTGTGGGCCTCCAGTTCCCAGTGTTGGATTAGTACTAATGCTTGGGTCACGGCAGAGTATCATCACTGGTCCAGCAGGGGCTTACAATCCTTTTTACATAGTAGCTCTCTTTGAAAATCTGATGAAAGTTTATAGATTTCCCTGGTAAAAGTATATTCCCATATACAAATGAATTTACATAGGATTTCTGGGTTTTTACTGTTTGGGGTGCATCTGTAGACTCCTAGAGATACAGGCACACCCACAGTTGTGTCCATTTACTCCTGCTTTCTTGAGTTTATAGGTCGGCAGTTGGGACTTTATGCCACACCTCCTTTTTTTTTTTTTTTTTTTTTTTTTAAGGGACAGGTTTTCCTTCTGTTTCCCTGGCTAGAGCGCAGTGACATGAACATTACTCACTGCAGCCTTGAACTCCTGGGCTTAAGAGATCTTCCTGCTTCAGCTCCCCAGTAGCTGGGACTGTTAAGCATGTGCCACCATGCCCAGCTAATGTTTAAAAAAAAATTTGTGGAGATGGGGGCTTGCTGTCATCCAAGATGATCTTGGACTTCTGGTCTCAAGCAATTCTCCTGCTCCAGCCTCCCAAAGTGCTGGTTTTATGGGCATAAGCTGTCAAATCTCACCAAACCACACCTTCCATATTTCTTCTGCAAGGGACGTCACCTTCCCTCACTGCAAGCCCAAGGAAAAACTACCCAGTCTGATGCCTGTGATCATAGTACTATCTAGTATAGAAAATATCCACTCTACTGCCTACCTTCCTGCTCTCATTGTTTTAAAAACAGAAATATTACAAAAATGTCTGCAGTTGGAACTTAATTGTGTTTGCCCAGCTCAAATCTCCTCATCCCTTGGGATCTGCTCCTTGCCATTCCAACAATGTCATACGTGTAAGAGCTGCCAGAAGTACATGCTATGAAAGTCAGGGTGGTGGTGGTGGTGGTGGTCCTTGTTTGTTATTCTGTGAGGAGTGCCCGGTGCAGACAGGGGTCCTATGAATCATGATGATGCTATTGTTCCTTCAACAGAGCCCTCTGGAGCTGAACTTTTTTTAGTAATCACTTCCATAACGCCCATCATCATTCTCCACCTTGTTGTCCAAATACCCAGTCATTATGAGAAGGATGGTGATAATATTAATCAGAAGAGCGATAACCACTGTCATCCACTGAATACATTCTAGGCACTGTACCACCTCCACTGAGAGCTATCTGTATGCCCTTATTGACATCCTCAGCTCCCTTAGGAGGCAGGTAGTATTATCTAATCCACTTTACAGAAAAGGACATTAAGGTTATGGGGTCAGAAAGTGCTAGAAGCAGTACATAGAACCAGGACTGCCTTACTCTAGACCCAGAAACGTTTCCTCCTTCTCAATTTTTGAATGGGTAATTGATTCATAGGGTCTTTTGTTCTGTTCAAAATTAGTGAAGCATCTTGCCCTGTTGTTTCTCTTCTCCCCATGTTCCGAGGCCCTATCCCATCTCTGAGAATGTGTGTTCAATTATACTAGCCAAGAAAGATGTATGCCCCTTCCTTCTTTCTTACTTAAATGGTAGTGTAGGGTAGTATATGATCCATTTTCCTGAACCTTGCAGATTTTTCTTTTCTTTCCCTTACCACTATACTGAGCAACTCAGTTCATATCAATACATTAAAAAGCTTCAGTGTTCCACCGTAAGCATGCAGCATGATTTACTAATCCTTGTTCATAGACATTTAGGTTGTTTCAGTCTTTTGCTCTTATATAGAGTGCTGCAATGACCCCTTCTACACCCATCTTTTCACAATTGGGTGAGGTTACCTGTAGGAAATACTCTTAGAATGAAATTGCAAGGTCACAAGGCATATATATTTATACTTTTGCAAGACAATGTCAAATTGCCCTCCACAGACCCTGTATCAACTTCTGCTTTGACTATAATGTATGAGAGTAACTAGCAGCATTCTCCACAATTTCAAGTCCTTCCACATTTTAAAGTTTCATCTTCTCTAAAATGTTTTACATTGCTTTACTGAGAGAAAAACAAAACAGTTTCTGTCTCCTACCCACTTTCCATGCACACATATACATATTTTTTTCTGTTATGCCTTTTTACCTACTTTGCTGAGAGCTCCCCAGATCTTCCAAAGGAAGCTCCAAGGCTAAATAGCATTAGGGTTGGGGATACTCTCAGCAAGTCAATCCTCCTTAAGCACCCGACCAGCTGGTAGTTGATCTCTACACCTTTTACCACTGAGCCTTCCTGCTGCGTTGGCAGTAACTGCCCCAGCCAGGGCCCTGTCCCCTACTCATCCTCCAATCAACTCACTGTCAGGCATCCCCACCACAAAGCCCCTTGCCTCCAGCCTTCCTGATAGTTTGCCCCAGTTACAACTTTGGAGCCCCGCCACTTTATTAATTCTTCACATTCTTTGGAAGGTTAACAATTTTTTGAAAATCTAAAATAGTCCCCGACCCCCCTTCAGGAAGTGGCAAAAGTCTCTTGGAATAACAGAAACAAGTTTTGAAAGACCTGTTTAGTTCATCAGCATTTTAGGCCAATTAACAACCACAAAGAAACAATGATAGGCATAAAAATTCAAGATGTTAAAGTGGGCAGTGACGGGGTGGTGCCTGTGGCTCAAAGGAGTAGGTCTCCGGCCCCATGTACCAGAGGTGGTGGGTTCAAACCCAGCCCTGGCCAAAAACTGCAAAACATTAAAAAAAAATTAAAAAAAAAAAAGTGGGCCAAAACCTCATAAATTTATATGGATAATGTCCTTTAATGAAGAATCAAAAAATATCTAAAGGAGGAAGACACACAGCCCCTTCTGCCTTCTTCACAAATTTAGGACCCTCCGCCTTTAAGTCATTTTCGATATCAATTATTTAGCCAAGAAGCACCAGAAGCTGGATCCTCTTTGTAGTAATAAGGCTTTTGTCTTCACAGGAACTCAAGTTCAGTTCAGAAACTTTCAAACATGGCTTTAAAGGCTTTTGTGAGTCAACTGTTAGTGAATCATACAAAAGGGTCCTTTATTAATAAGCATATTCTATTCATTATAGAGAAATGAAAGCCTCAGAATAATATGCCAAATGTTTAAAGAGAAAACAAAAACAATGTGGTAAACATATCAGGCCTTGATGAGCTGTCTAGGTAATTGGTTGTTTCTGCGCACCTGGTTCCAAAGACAATATTTAATGTGTAATCTGTTTCATTTGCTTAGGGAAGTAAGTGTAACTCTACCCCCTGGATCACATCTGCATTAAAATGAGGGGAGGCAAAGTCTCGTTTCAGTGAGTGGAAATTTATGCACATGAGTTGTCTTTTACATAGAGACAGCAATTATACCCCTAGAAATGCAGTCTGTGGGAGAAAATGACACATTCAAGGCTGGGGAACAAAAGCCTAATGCTAAGGGGACATTAACAAGGTTGGGAACCCCCTCCTAACAATTAACATGATCATTTACAAAATCTGCAATCTATAAAATTATTTTAAAAACATGTTTCTCAAAACAATGTGGTTTTTCTTCTTAAAAAAAAAAAAAAGATTCCGCATTCAGCAGCAACCATACAGAATAGCTTAACTACTCCCTAGTAGCAAATAATATTTTTAAATCTCTTACCATATATCTGAGGATTGAAATAAATAAACATCAGGGAGTGGTAGGATCTCTGGTTTAACAGCCTTATGTAAGGACTGAGGGGGAAAATGAGGCCAAGAATTTTTCATTTTTACATGGGGAAGTTATAATGTTCAAAAGCAACAATTGGTAATCAGAACTCTAAAATGGAGACTTTTTTTTTTTTTAAAATAGAGCATATACAAATAAAAGGCTTTGTTAGCTAAAACAATTTTTTTAAAAAAATGACTTATTGGTTAACTTTATTAATATTAAAAAGGGCAAAGCTGGAGCCACTGAAATGAATTTTTTTGCTTCTCCCTATTTTTTCTGGAGACAAAATGGATGAGGAAGGATGTGTTCTCTGTTCTCAATGCCCCTGTGCCCCTGTGTCCTCTCTACCTTTGTAATCTCCGGGGGATTGTCATGCACTCGTTGTGTCACCAACAGGAAACTATATGCCCTGCTGAACTAAGATGGATCACACTGAGTCAGTGGAACCTGTCCTTTGGTTTTGAGGTTCCTAAGAGTTTTTAATGCTTAATCTTAACTTTTGGTTTATGTGTATTTGCATAATCTTTGCTAGTGTCATTTTGCTTCAACCTCTGAGTGAAACCACTGGCACTTTGCACTTATTTACCCAGAGGTTTATTTATTTGGGTTTTTTGAACATCAGTTTTTCAATCCATTTCCGTATATTTTCAGAAAGCAACATTGATAGAGTAGCTTCAATGGGCAAGCTGCAAATTTTAAGTCCCGACAAACTTTTGAAAAATACTAGGCATTCCTAATATAAATGAACATGGAAGGAGAGTTATACATGTTTCTAATGTTTTCAGAACTCCCGTGACAGTAAAATCATAGATAGTGTAAAATTATAGCATGGCAACAGTTGGAAAAAAAAAGGGAAATGGAGGTGGAGCCCACTGAGCTGGTCTCACCAACAAGTCAGTGGCATTGTCACCACCACCATCATCCAGAGCAACAATATCATAAGTGGATATGGGAAACATTTGAGGCTGAACAGTCAAGTGGTAAGGAAGGGGTCAGTGCCTTCATCCAGATTTGACAAAAGACCCCTCCCCTCTTTCCTTTGAGATTGAGTCTGACTCAGTTGCCCTGAGTAGAGTGCTTCCGCATCATCATAGCTCATAGCAACCTCAAACTTTTGGGCTTAAGAGGTCCTCTTGTCTCAGCCTCCTGAGTAGGTGGAACTACAGGCACCTGCCACCATGCCTGGATAGTTTTTCCATTTTCCTTATTAGGTCCCACTCTTGCTCAGCCTGGTCTCCAACTCCTGAACTCAAGCAATCCTCATGCTTTGGCCTCCCACAGTGTTAGGATTATTACAGGTGGAAGCCACTGCACCAGGCATGATAAAAGACCTTTCTGAGAAAATTCAGGCAATTAAAATCTGAACTGGGGATTAGAGAATCCCAATTTTGTTAGGAACCGTTAATTTTCTTAGATATGTTAATGTCATTACGGCCGTGTAAGAAAATGTCCATATATTTTGGAGCTACTAATTGAAATATGTAGGGATAGAATGACATGGTGGCTGAAGTTTAGTTTAAAATACTTTCAAAAAGAAAGAAAAGTAGTGGAGCAACTCCGCTGCACTCTACCGAGGGCGAAAATGTGAGACTCTGTCTCTACAAAAAAAAAAAGAAAGAAAGAAAGAAAGAAAGAAAAGTAGAAAATAGATGAATCAAGTCTGGCCTGATCTTTATCTTGCTCAACCTGGTAATAAATAGGATTGATTATCGCATTTTTTTTCTCTTTTTGTTTTTGTTCATTAAACAGAAACTCTAACATCATCAAATTCTTAATAAAAAATGGAGGCTGTATTAAATTAGTTCTAAATTCTTTTCAAAATTCCATCCGTCTATTTCAAAAGCTGAATAGCAATGACTGAAAATAAAGCAATTTTTGAAAATGAAATAGTATCTAATTAAGACTGGAAGCAGACAATTCACTGAGGAAAAAGTTCTGATGAACACTGGATTTGTCAACAAATCTACATTTGATTTGCCAACAAGGAACCTCAGATCATTTAGCAGCGACAGAGTAAACTTTTACAACTGAAAGAGAGCACATGTCAGCTCTGCAAGACATCTGAGACATCGTATGGCCTTTGCTGTGTTCACCCAGATCAAGAAATTGCCTTTTTCTTCTTTCTTTTCACCAAATAGATTATGTGGCTATTTTCTATTCAAGAATACTCACCACGACCAACAAGTTTTTTCCTTGCTGTATGCATATTTCCTTTCTAGTCCAAGGTCCTTTCCATTATGAGGATCCAAGATTTTCCCATTTCCCATTGTGAAACTCCAATTTCTTAGATGTGGTCGGTAACGGCTTTAGCTGTTAAAGAGTGGGATGCTTCATTCCAAATTGTACCTCTGCCTTAGAAGCTGGAGGATTCCGTAATCTATCATACTCTGGTAGAGCACTTGGGGGAACTGAGTCACAGTGAAACTTCAGACTATTCATTGGTTTAAAAACTCATATGTTTGTCAAATAGAAATGTGAAATGAGATTTGGTGCATTCTGTCTATTGGGTTATTAATATTAACCATAGGAATGGATGAATTTGGTCTAACACAGTGTATCTGACTCCGTGGGAAAACCAAACCGTTTTATCAAAATATACAAAACTTCTTCTCAGATCATTCCTTCCCTCATCTCTAGTGATTACTTTGGTACAAAAGTAATGAAAAGAATCCCCAAAAGAAAGCTGGCCAAATCCCTCTGCAAAGATACAGAAAATAATAAATGAAAACCAGGTTAATCTTTAAAAGTTGTTTATAGACCATAATTACTACTTGGTCAGTCCTAAGCAGGAAAGTATATTAAAAAAAAACCCTCTTTATATTCTTATCCATAAAAATAACACCAATGTTCCAAAAGAACAATCAGCAAAGGGCATTAACTGAAAAAAAAAATAGAAATATACAAAAATAGTATAGTTATGAGCCCAGTGGAAACTTCATTATCAATAAAATACATGCAAATTTGTTTTATTTATTTAAATACAAACATAATTTTTAAATTTCCAAACTGGCAAACATAAAATACGGTGGGTGACAAAGACACCAGAGTGTATAGTAAGGTGGACAAGACAATGGAAAAAGCCTAAATTACTTAGAAATTGGGACATATATGATCTGCATTCTTATTTTTAGAAATTTATCCAAAAAAATGAGATTCTGTCAAAAGTTGTGATACAGCCATAGGTTTTTTTGTCCTTATTTTTTTTGAAACAGTCTCACTTGTCATCCTTGGTAGAATACTGTGGCGTCACAGCTCACAGCAACCACAAACTCTTGGGCTGGAGCGATTCCCTTGTATCCTCCCAAGTAGCTGGGACTACACAGGTGCCACCACAATGCCTGGCTATTTTTAGAAATGGGGGTCTTGCTCTCACTCAGGCTGGTCTCAAACTTGTGAGTTCAGACAGTCCACCTGCCTCAGCCTCCCAGAGTGCTAGGATTACAGGCATGAGCCACCGCGCCCTGCCTCATTCATAGGTTTTAATTGGTCAAGAAATAATATTCTCATAGAACATATGAGATAACTAAAAAAAGAGGAAACTATGTGTACTTGTATATAAAATGTGAATATCCAAAATATTAAATCTATTTACATTGAACAGTAAAATTATTAATAGTTTTACTATCTTCTTTGAAATACTTTATTTTCTCTGTATGTTTTAGAGCATATATCTTGTTATTTTAACTTTATTTCTAACTAATTTGTTTATTTCTATCATAAAAGTAACAATTATGGCAAAATTTTTAGGAAGTGAAACATAAGAACGAAAACTATAAGTATGGTGAGAAATTACTAATGGGTGCAGGGTTTCTTTCTGGGCTAATAAAAATGTTTTAAAATTGACTTCATCAATGGTTGCACAACTCTGTGACATACTAAAAATCACTGTATTGTATACTTTTAAATGCGTGAATTGTATGGTATGTGAATTATATCTCAATAAAGTCGCTATGAAAAACTAAAAAAAAAAGGATAATGATAACCAGCACTGCCACCATCCCGAGATTAGCACTGTCAGGACCTTGGTATGTAGCCTTCCAAACTCATTTCCATGGATCACACATGATTGTTTAAAGAGCAAAAATTGGATTATACTATGCATACCATTTAAAAAGTATTTTTAGTTATAACAGGTATAACTTCAAAATCAAAAAGTAAAATTAAATGGAAGAGTGGTTAGAAGAATCAAGTTCTAGTTCCAGCATTGCCTGAACTAGCTAGAGACCTTGAAGAGTCCCAGGCTTTTCAGGGACAAACTTTTTCTAGTGTAAAAGGTAGGCTGGAACCAGATGAGAGCTCTGGTCCCTTCCAAGTCCAGAGTCCTGAGCTTCCCCAAGGGGGCAGCGCAATAAGAATAGTAAAAACTTGGATTAAAAACTTTGTTGTGGATCAACGCCCAAAGCACAGTGCTTATGGAGCCAGCCACATACACCAAGACTGGTGTGTCCAAACCCAGCCCCGGCCAGCTAAACAACAATGGCAACAACAACAAAAAAATAGCCGGGCATTGTGGCAGTGCCTGTAGTCCCAGCTGCTTGGGAGGCAGAGGCAAGGGAATTGCTTAAGCCCAAGAGTTTGAGGTTGCTGTGAGCTGTGACTCCAAAGCACTCTACCGAGGGCAACACAGTGGGACTATGTCTCAAAAACAAACAAACAAATAAAAAAACAAAACAAAAACTTTATGGTAATAAGACAGACTGTTTACGAATAGGAGACTGGTAATCTGCAAGATGAATTATTATGTTAATTCAAAAAAGCAAAGGATAGAAGGGTGAGTATAGCATGTTACTATCCGTGTTAAGGCAAAGAGAATACATGGACACTTTCATGAGTGTAGAACATTTCTTTAAGGATCCATGGAAGCTGGCATTAATGAGAGGGATCTGGGTGGCTGGGAAACAATGGTAGTTCTGGAATTTACTTTTCACAATAAAAATATATCCTTTTGTATTTGTGCTCTCTGTATCTTTTAAAAAATAATAAAATAAAAATTAGGGGCAGCACCTGTGGCTCAAAGGAGTAGGGCGCCGGTACCCATACGCCAGAGGTGGTGGGTTCAAACCCAGCCTTGGCCAAAAACAGCAAAAAAAAAAAAAAAAATTAGGAAAATAACAGTGGAATATGGATGTCTCTGGTATAGTGACAAATGTTGTAGAGCAAACTCATCATCTCTTCCTCGTTTAAATCCTTTTAATCACTTCTCCTTCTCAGTGACTTGTGAGACCTGCACAATTTGCCCAAGTCGCCTTAGTCCTCCTCCATGGCTCCCTGTCCAGGTGGTCACTTCACTCCTTGCTGGCCTTCTGTAAGTTCCTAAAAATCTCAAGTTTTTTGTCCCCAGAAATGTCAAATGCTGCATTAGCAACCTCAGATAATTTGCTCCTTAGGAATTCCAGCTCAAGTTGAGGAAGTTCGAAACTCAAAGACCTCTAAGGTACAAGTCACTCTATACCTGAGGAAAAACTGAAATCTGAAGTTATTTACCTAAGGTCACACAGCTAGTTCTCTACTACATATATGTAATTAACCTCAGTGGCTGTACTCTTGAGTTTCATTAAACAAAAGTAGGTTAATAAAATGGAAGCCTTTGGATTTTAGATATGTATAGAATAAGGCTATATTCGGACTTAGAAAATTAATTTGATTTCTTATCCATGAAATCATCTTCATGATGGCAACGCTCAGAGGGACCAATCAGGAAGAAGAATGTTTCCTTTCTAAAAATGAAAAGCCACTGTGAAGCTAGATTCAACCAATTACCACACAGTTATATTTGAAATGTATTTGTTTAATTTGAAGAAGACATTAATCTGATCTTCCTGAGGGCATTCATCCAATGAACTACCTTTTAAAATCCACATTTAAGGCCAGGCCTTGTGGCTCACACCTATAATCCCAGCACTCTGGGAGGCCAGGGTGGGTGGATAGCCCCTAATTCAGGAGTTCCAGAGCAGCCTAAGCAAGCATGAGACCCCATCTCTAAAAATAGCTACTGGGGAGGCTGAAGCAAGAGGATCACTTGAGCCCAAGAGGTTGAGTTTGCTGTAAACTATGACATCATGACATTTAACTCCAGTCTCAACTGAGTGAGACTCTGTCTCAAAAATAAAATAAAATAAAATCTACATTTAAACCACGTAGCTAAATTAAGCATACGTAAGTAATAAACTACAGTCAAGAAACCCCAGAAAGTGAGCAAGACCGTGGAAAGTCCTGATGGCCATCTATCCCTCCAGGCTGCAAGGAAGTGGGTCACAAAGAGCCCAAGATGCAGGGAAAGGATAAAGATCAAAGCTTAGTCCTCTGGGAGAATTTCTTCTGAAAGAAATGGACCTACCAGCCCAGCACAAAAATGTCAAATTTGAATTCCATTCCCAACAGCGCACCTCCCACTTCACAAATATGCATCGATATGCATCTCTCACTAGTGAGATATTATTCTGTGCTTGTCACATCCCTTAAAAATATGTGCACTTCTACTTTGTTATTTCTGCTTATAAAAATCATGTTATAGAAAAATGAGAACACAGACACATGTAAAAAGAAAGTCAGCCATTATCTGTGATCGGAACTGAACATTCTGTGATATTTCCTTCTAGTCTTTTTTCTTTGTTTTATGTTAGTTTCAGCAATAAGTGTGCTTATAAGGGGTATATAATTGGAATATTATCTTTGTGCTCTATTTTTTTCTACTTATACTTTATTGTTGTCAGTTCCAAAGTTACTAGATGATTATTCTTTTACATAAATTTTTGTGTAACTGATTTTTTTTTCTTTTTTAAGAATCTCACTCTGTGCCCTGGGTAGAGCGTTATAGCATCATAGCTCACAGCAACTTCAAACTCTTGAGCTCAAGCCATCCTCTGGTCTCAGCTCCCCAGTAGCTGGGACTACAGGCATCCTGTGCTACACCTTGGCTATTTTTAGAGATGGGCTCTTTCTTGCTCAGGCTGGTCTCAAATTCCTGAGCTCAGCAGATCCACCAGCCTTGGCCTCACAGGTGACTGATGCTTATTTTCACAGCATAAAAGGGATTAAAGCATCAAGGGTTATACACATTTTCACAATGTTTGATACATATCACCTAATTATCTACTATAAATTCCTTTCCAATTTATATTCTCCACAGCAACTGTGTCCTTTATAAAGTCAGTGTTACCAATATACAACATACTCAATTGCTGACCAACTGTGTGAAACATTTTATCTGTCTTTTTTTTTTTTGGATACATAATCTCACTCTGTCACCCTTGGTAGAGTGCCATGGTATCACAGCTCATAACAACTTCAAACTCTTGGGCTCAAGAGATTTTCTTGCCTCAGTCACCCCAGTAAGTGGGACTACAGGTACCCTCCTCAACGCCTGACTATTTTCCAAGACCGGATCTCACTCTTGCTCAGGCTGGTTTCGAACTCCTGAGCTCAAGCAATCCACTTGCCCTCGCCTCCCAGAGTGCTAGAATTATAGTGCCCAGCCTTTTATCTCAGTTTTATTTGCATTACTTTTTCTTCCTTAGTTTTACAGAGGGTAACAATTTTTCTCTAATTCTTGTGTGTAATAGATTTTTCTTGTCTATTCATGATATTTGCTTAAGTTTCTATGGAGGGTGAAGTTTTGTTAATTTCTAAGACATTTTTACATATTAAAGATTTTAACCCTGTGAGCATATGTTGTAAAATGTAAGTAGTTTTGCTTCCTCATTTATTTCCCCTTTTATCTCTGATTTGTTTGATTTTTTTTATATAGTAGACCAACGAATCTTTCTTTCTTCCATAGTGCTTTTCCAATCTAAAGATAAGTATTGTGATTTTTTTTTTAAAAATGTATTTAACACTTTATTCTTTTTGGAAATATTTTCAGAAATGGTGTGAGGGGAGCCACTAACAGAATTTTTGCCAAGTGCCTCAATATTGTCGAATGAATCATTTGCACAACTTTGTGATGCCTCTTTTATCACATGGTAGGCCCATAGTCACACACTGGTTTGCATATAACCTGCTATGCCAGGAAGGACTGTACCAACTTCTTACTTAAACTATAGGCTGCTATGGTTCACGCCTGTAATCCTAGCACTCTGGGAGAGCAAGGCTGGTGGATTGCTTGAGTTCAGGAGTTCCAGACCTGCCTGAGCAAGAATGAGAGACCCTGTCTCTACTAAAAATCGAAAAATTAGCTGGGCGTGGTGAATGCACACTTATAGTCCAAGTTACAAGAGGCGGAGGCAAGACAATCTCTTGAGCTCAAGAGATTGAGGTTTTTATGAACTATGATGATGCCATGGCACTCTACCCAGGGTGACAAAGTGAGACTCTGTCTCAAACAAACAAAACCAAACCAAAAACTATGGGCAGCTGGAGGATTTCCTGAATATGGTAGATGGCCAATAAACTCTTATATGAAATGCAGAACTAATGAGTCGTTGATACACTTGGGAAAATTTAACTTAAAGATAAACAAATGTCTGTCCTGACTGGTTTAAATGTTTACCTTTTGGGGAATGGGTGCCAAACCTGACAGGATTTTTAGTGACATTTCCAGCTTTTGAATTTCTCTTCTACTCTCCACTAATCTGACCTAGTCACTTAAGAGTTTTAGAATATAATATTGGTTTCTTAGGGCCTCTGGTTTAGAACTCAATTTCAGATTTTATAGGACTTTTAATTCATCATTCTCCAAAAATAGTTATGATGCAGCTGGGGTAGTATTTCTCACACTTGAGTAATGTACATACCTCTAAAAAAATTACCATGGACCTTCACTGATGCCTTAAGTTATTTTTATCAAAGTATCATTTAATAAACTGCCTGTCCTTATAGGTACATAGCAAAAAGGCAGTAGGGTTGTGGCTGCATGATAGACACTCATGTGATTCAGAATATGTATGATTTTGATTTAATATGACATTGATTCTTTAAAAAATGTAATTAAGGTAAAAGCACACATTTCATAGATTCATAGAGAACTTGGAGACCCCCCCATCCGAAGCCTGGTTCTAATCTAACAAAACAGAAATTGGAGGATCACTTTACTGTAAACCGCATTCAACTCTCGCACTCTGCCATTTTTCTAAGCCTCTAAGCTGTTTGGATGCCTACCCAGTTTTCAATGCTCAACTTAAATTTGAATAATCACTAACTAGATATAAACTGATTTGCATATGCTTGTAACCATTACACAACTATGAAACCAAAACTAAATATGAACAAAACTATAAAACCAATGCTTCAAATAACCTTATTTAACAAGACAGATGCTATTGTTTTGCTGAACAAAAATGTCTGCTTACATCACAAACTTGGTACTATTATCTGCTCTCCCTAACAGGAGCTTTTTTGGTTCCACATATCCATTACTTTAGCAAACAGGCTTATCTGAGTTTGTTCATTAATTCAACCGTTTTCTTTATTTCTTCAAGGAACCTTTAGAATGACAGCACATCAGTCCATCAGGATTTTCATCCACACTTCCAGCTCTTGAACATCCCAGCAATAGTCTGAAGAATTTGCTTTTGTAAGTTGATAACTATGCTGAGTTTTGCTTTACAGTTTTTAATAAAACATATTCTTATCCCATTATGAGATGAAAACTTCCTCTGAAACCAAAAAGAAATGGCTTCAATATGACAGAAAATTACTCAATGTAGTTATTTAACTATTTTAAGTAAAATAATTTTTAAGAAGTATGTTTTAAATCCTGTGTCACTTACGACCTGAGTGGAGATAGGATGTGGTTATTGTTTGTAAGTCTCAGGGCTTAACTGCAATGGAGAAGCTGTCTGCAAAATTTTATGAAATAAATACTTCAAATTTTAGAGGAAAATAATGTACAGGACTCTTAGGTTGCTCAAGACCTTGTTTCCTAATAGTTTTTGAAAGCTGTTGACTTTTAGAAATGAACATGTTGATCTGGGCGTAAAGGAGGAGGATATGCAGAAAACAGAAGCGATGCCAATTCACAATGCAGCAGGCAATTAATTAACAAGAGTCGTGCTCCTTGAAACATACGATTGAGGAGATCTGAGAATCTCAGAATAACAGAATATGTATTGCCTCCAAGTAACTTTACTGGTGTGATTTTCTACCAGATACATGGAAAGACTAGATCTTAAAGTAAAGCGGTTCTCAAGGGGGGTGATTTTGCCTTGCACGCCCCTCCCCCACAACAGTCAGCAAAGTCTGGAACATTTTTGATTGTCACAACTGTGGGGGAAGGGTATCCTACTGGCATGTAGGGGTAGAGGCTGCTAAACATCTTACATTATATAGGATAGCATCCACAACAATTATCCAGCCATAAATGCCAATAGTACCAAGGTTGAGAAACTCTAAGATGTCCACGCTGTATCTTTGAGGGCATATGCTTGTGTAGAGGGCTGGACACTAGCGTATCCTTTTGCTTTACACACACACACACAATTTATGTTACAAGGCCATAACAGCACTCAGAATGCTATCAGATAATCTCCTGGAAGACAAGCTAGTCACAGGAAGGTTGAGTTGGAGGGTTCTGCATTGAGCCAACCACACGTTTAGACCACTACCAAAGGAACTTTTTAAGGAAAAGATAACAGGAATGGTTCACACATAACAGAATTAATTAGTTCATTTAGTCACTCGTTCAGCAAACCTTTATTGAGCAGGGTCATGTACCATTCTGCAAGGCTTGGGTGATACATGGTGAACACAACCAGACTTAGTCCCTGCCCTCATGGAGCTTACAGCCTAGGGGAGACTCTAAGAAAGGAGACCAACAAGAGACCAGTTTGTACAATAAGGACTCAGTAAATGTCCATGGTTGAACTTGACAAGCTTTTACATGTGTGTAATCTCATTTAAATTGCTACACAGCCACCAGGCAGTCTTTATTCACTTTTTAGGTTAACAATGTGTCCAAGGTCAAAAGTTTGTGACTGACACTGAGTTCCGATTATATCTCCATAGCGTAAGGATACATACAGTCACTCTTGTCATGACTGGTCCTGGAATTTCCTCTCCTGATCCCCACCAATCAGACAGGTACACAGAACTCTTCTAGTGAAAAAATATCCCCACCTACTCCATCCTCATGCTTATATAACACCTGGGGATTTTCTAGTTGTTTCATGTACATATGCCTTGTGTTGCTAATTAAACTGTAAACTCTCAACCTGCAGGGATCAGATCTTCTATTTCCTTTGCAACCTTTTGCAGTACTGCAGTCACCCAATAAATGCCCTCTGCCTGAATGAACCTATAGAGATAAAAATATTTTATGGTATTCCCTTTTATTGGTTTCATGCTTTTATTCTGCTTTGTAATAGGACTGTACATTATAAGCTTCTAGAGGGCAGAGAAAATGGCTTGGTGCTGTCCTTTACACTCAGCAAGCACCATGCAAAATCTGATCCTTGCATGCCTTTTTGATGCTCTGGGTAATATTAGCACACTGGGGTGTTTTTGTGCATCTGAGGACCGAGGTTGTCAGCCTCATTGCGGCGAAAAATGTCCCTTCGTTTCCACTGTAGGCTGCCATGGAGCCTAGGACTGGGCGAGATTACCGCAGAAGCCCCTTGTGCTTATTTTTATTACTAAGGAAGACCACTGAGAAAATGGCAAGCTCTTGCATAACCTTAGACCTTGCGAAGAAAGGAGCAAAGTGGAAGGGGATTTGAATGCAGGTCAGAGATGGCCTGGATGAGAATTACGAGGCTTCTCTCGGAGACTGCAGCCCAAGTCTGACAAGGAGCACTCGGGCTGCACGCAGCCTGCAGTCCGGGGCCCAGGAGGCAGCCCGCCCACCCGCC
>NW_003852493.1:5076066-5102736 GCF_000181295.1 Otolemur garnettii | reverse complement strand
CCGCCTCCCCCGGCTCTGCCCCCGGCCACGGCGGGACCAGAGGTGAGGGCAGGTCGCCGGCCGCGCCTGCTGGAGCCCGGAGGACCGAGGGAGGAGGGAGCCTAGCAGGAGAGGCAGGGGTTGGCGGCGGGAGGGTGGGCGTCTGCGGTGCCTCCCCCTCGCTTTCATTCTTTTCTCCCCCAAGCCTGATCCCCTCTCGGTGGGGGAAGCAGCCGCGGAACAAAACTGTCTTGCTCGGGGCCTGAACTGCTGGTGGGATTTGGGGAGGGCAGAGGCGTGGAGCGGTGGTCGCGGTGCGCCCTGGTGTGTGTGTGTGTCTGCGTGTGTATATGTGTATGTGTGTAGCGAACTCCTTCAGGGTGTGCGCCTCTGACTTGTAAATCGATCTGGCCGCCGGGCCACCGGGCTCACCTTCCCAGCCGAGCTTGGTGGAGAGTAAAGAGATGGGCGAATCACCCCCACCCTCAAAATATCCGTCTCTTCCAAGAGGAATTTTCTGCTGGAGAGACAGCCAATAAACTCTGCTCAACTCCCGCCCTCCCTCCGTTCTTCCTAGCTGCAGTTTCAAAAAGCTTCAAAGCCAGGAATGTGGGATTCATCTTCCGATCCCCAGAAGGCAAATGTGGTTACAGATGTTGCACGGTACTTTGCCAAGTTTAAAACCCTTCCTTCAACACTGTAACCAAAACAGTGAGGCTAGAACCTTGGGCGCGCTGGGAAGAGATAGGGGCCTCTGGGACTGATGGATTCAGTAACTTCCGTCGGGTTCTAGACCGGCTCTGCTCTGTCCAGTTTGTGCCAGATATGTCTCCGACCCCCTCCCTACCTCCCCTGTTCCCTGGAGGCTCGAATGCTCCCCGCAGGGGAGGGAAGCTACTTAGGGAAGAAAACATTCCGCTTAGTAGTAGAAGAAAAGTCTTGGTTAAAAGTTGTCAATAATTTGGCGTTTGGAGAGAGGTAGCAAGGTGATACAATGGACTTGTTAATTTTATTGGGCTTTTCTTTCTTGTTTGACGGGTGTATAGGAATTAGATGATGGGAAAAGGAACCTGTTCTATGCATGTTTTATATATTTTTGAAAAGAGACCCTTGAATTGAGACATAACCCAGTGGTTTTAAAGAATCCTGTCCCAGAGATGCAGATTGCTCTGACAGCCCAAGGGAAGGCGGTGGCAAAAAATAGACACCACCTCCCTTTTCCCCAAAAAAATTCTTCCTGGAAAGGTGGTGTTAAGAAATTTCAGAGATGGGCTGATCCAAGTGGCGGGCCTTAAATGGAAACACTATAGTATGTCCTGGCACTTGTCTCTGGAGGTGGGTTGCTGGCCAGGGGCCCGGGCTTGGGCAGCCAGCAGACACTAGACTTGTGCTGACCTCAGACACCGCCTTGCCATGCAGCTTTACAATGTGCAGGCTGCTTCAGTATGAAATGGGCCTCATCCCTTTTACTGGTGGGGACATGGGTCAGGTTATCTTAGGCCTGGATGGGACCTGGATCCCTGTCTTCTAAGATCAAATCACTTATTTTGTGAGTTATTTGTTTTTTGTTTTCTGTCTTAGTGTTAAAAAACAAAAGTTTTTGAAGCTGGAATGTAGACCTTAAGTTGATGTAATTGTGTGTTGGATAATAGCGTTTTTACTATCACCCCTCATGCAGATACTCAAAGGTGGTGAATGGTGTTGAGATGAATTGAGGATTGAGATGGGTACAGACTGAATTCATGCTCTCCTTTTCCAGCTATATTGGTGAGTTTTACTTGAAACAGAGAGGGTGGTTTTAAATAAAACTTGATGTAGGTAGTAGTCTTACAACTTTTGTACCTTGGAAGAGAGTGATTATTTGAATACAAACAGGTTTCTTGCTGTTTCTAAGTAATTTAAAAGAATACTAAGGATGTAGAGTGAAGGTGCCATATTCAGTAATTAATTTCAGAAATGAGGGACTTAGGTTGAATGATAGTATTGTAATGATTTTTTTTTTCAAATAGTGATTTACCAAATTTTCTTCATGCATCCAGGGGAGAGATAATAGTGATTGAATCAGTAAATAGAGGTTATGCTTCTATCATACCCTAAATCAGAATGAACTAATCTTGCGATGATTGTGGCAGGCTTCTAGGTAATTCTCTGGGCTGGATTGAGTATTCCAGCCTTCTGGGGGAGGGAGGGGAACAGGACAGAAATGGATTTGAAAAATGATCCTGCTCTTCAAGGTCATGAGGTGAAGATGGGATCAATGCTGGGACTGGGAGCTGTCGTCTATGGCTTGTTTGGCTGTTGGATCCCTGCACCTTGATTTATTTTTATGTGAAGAGATCTCATGCCCAACTCGTTAGGAATTCCGCAGAAGAAAAACCATTGATAATGACAAGACCCTTTGATATGTTTGGGTGATTTTAATGATGGGGGTGCTGGATGTGTGACACGCACTGTGCTCAGTTGTTTACATGTATTTTTCATTACATTTTCACAACCACCGTATAGGGACCATATGTTTTATCCTTTTACCTTCTAGAAAAGTGAGGGTTGGAAAATTTGAGCAGTAGAGTGAGGATTTCAACTAGAGGTCTTTAAGACTTCAAAACCCATGTTTTCAGCCACTTTTGCCAGTAATCGCCAAACTTCATTCATGGGGTCTCGTGAGTTTACCATGGCTAAGTCTCATTTAGTCTATTCTTTAATATTTTTCTTTAAAGCAATGCTTCACTTAGAAAAAAAAGGGCAACATCTTTGGAGAGGAAATAATGTATCACTGCCCTATTTGGAAAGCCAATTTACTGGTTAGGAATAGGATGTAGTCATAAAGATGAATTCATACTCGTACTGAAACCCCAAGTTCAGGATAATGATTACCTAGGGTGTATTGGTGTATGTGTGTGTTTGTGTGTTCATGCACATATGCATGTGTGTGTGTGTGTTTTAGGAACTTGGAATAAGGATGGAGGAGGTAGGTAGATGATACATAGTACAGTATTGGTGATGTTCTGGTTTTTGGTTTAGATGATGGATTCATAGGTGCTGATTTTATTTTTAGACTTTATAACCTACATACATGATACATACTTTTTTTTTGTAAAACGATAAATAAAATTAAACACATAACCATTAACAATGATTACTCGGGGGATATTTTACTGCACTTGTAAAGTGGGTACAAAAGAACTATTGGCTGATTGACAAGACCACTGGTAATAATTTTAAAGCCAGCTGATTGTTATAATAGAGTGAGGTTGCCCTACGTCCCCCCACTCCTCCTTACCCTCTCTATTTCATCCTGCTTTTATTCTGATTTCCAATATTGTGACGAAAATAATAGCATGGGCTCGGTGAGGTTTTTTTTTTTTTGCCTGACTACAATTATGGGAGACGTGGTTGGGCTGAAGTTGGCATTTTTCAACATCCCCTTGTCTTATACTAAATCTGTTATTTGGGATGGGGCAGAGAATGCTGTTGTGAAGTGTTAAAATACTTAGGTTTTTACCAGTGGTAACATGTGACCATTGAGATCTGGAAGTGGTGTTTAAGTTAAAGCAATGTCTAGGTAAAATGTTAACAGCATTAAACTGGTGAGCCTGGGAAATAAAGCCATCAGAGATTTTAATTAGAATCCACAGAATCTCCTGTTTTATTTTCCCAAGCAAGTATAGGGCACTGTGGCTTTATTCGTGGAAATGAGGATTTGGAATTGAGTTTCCTGGTACAAAACGCCCTCTTTGATCTTTTGGAGTGAAAACTGTTTCTTTCGGTGGCCAATTCCAGCTCTCAGAAGAACCAAACGGAAGGTTTACCTTTTTTTTTTTTTTCCATTTTTTAGTGGTTGGCCATAGTTGGCTCCTGCTTGCCATGCTAGTTTAAGAATCAGAAATTCCAAACCAGGATTTGTCTGCTGGAAAGGACATTCAAGTGAAAGACTCCTTTTGAAAGAACTTCAGCGAGTTGGTGTGGTTGGCACATCACAGCCTTTGGTTCAGATGGGAGGTAGTTTTGCCTGAACTAACACTCAAAATTAACTAAGAGATCCAGAAGCTTCCTTTTCGGAGTTCAAACAAAGACCCCCTGCTCCCAATATTCATATTCAAACTGACTGCACAGTTGAGTAATATTCGAGTGCTCTTCTAGGCAGTTCTGGAAATCTGAGCTTGTTTATATGTCCAAAGGCTGTTCTGTGATCCATGAGGGCTTGGTTTTCCAGACCCGCCACTACTCAGTTGTTTGATTTTTGGGTTTCACTCTTTGACCAACATTCCACTTTGCCCATTCGGGTTGCTTCATTGTTGACTCTGGGTATTAGGCCTTTATTTCTGGGACTGGGAAGGTGACTTTAAGTTTTAGCCTTTCCACATTTTGTGGACATTCATGCAGTAGGTGGTGATGGTTTGGGAGGAATGGGGTGAGGTGAAGGGGCCGCATTTGGCACAGGTGTTCTGATGGATCTGCAGGCGATTAGCTCTCCTTCATTCTAAGGCCAAGCGTTGGCTGTTTTGGTGTTCTGCATTGCCCTTCCCCCTTTCTTTTGGGGAGAGCCAAATCCTACAGGGCTGTAATCTTATTGCAAACAAGAATGCTTCCCGGATTGTGCCATTTTGCTGGTTTGACAGTCTCCCAGCATCTTATCACCTTCACTTCTCATTCTGGGACTTGATTGATCTCTTTGAGGACAAGGACTTAAAGTTATACATTTCTTCATTTATTCCTTTTCTTTTTTTTGAGACAGAGTCTCACTTTGACTCCCTTGGTAGGATGCCATGGAGTCATAGCTCACAGCAACCTCAGACTCTTGGGTTCAAGCCATCCTCTTGCCTCAGCCTCCCAAGTAGCTGGGAATACAGGTGTTAGTCACAACACCTGGCTATTTTTAGAGGTGGGGTCTCGCTCTGGCTCAGGCTGATCCCTAACTCCTAAGCTCAAGTGATCCACCTGCTTTGGCCTCCCTGAGTGCTAGGCCACCAGACCCGGCCTTCTCCTTTTTTTTTTTTTTTAACCCTATTCATCCCCTTCACAGAGTCAAACCTTTCAAATTCTTTTGCTGGGCTCCTGAAAGACAGGGACAGAGTCTTATTCATCTTTTGTGTATTTTTTGCACCTAACACCATGCCTGGTCCAGACCACAGAGTAGATTTCCTTCTGTAATTGCTGAGAGAATGAAAGGATGGTTGCACGTTAGGGGGAGCAAGGGAGCCCAGCCCTCTAAGAACTTAGGGAAATCTCAGAGAAGACGAAGCCAGTCACTGTGGTCCTTAAGGATGAAGTTTAGGAAGCAGGGACAAAAGATGCTGTAGGTCGAAGGAACTGTTTTGATACTCCTCTATGCTCGATGTTGTGACTTGTTGTAATTCCATTCAACAAATATGTTACTTTCAGCGTATGTTTCCTTTTTTGTTTGTTTTTGTATTTCAGGATGATATGTTTCCATTTTGGGGAAGAATATTTCAATTAATATTTTATATTCCACAGAGCAAGGAATCCTGCATAAATGTGTATATGACAGGGACCCAAACACTCAGTGAATTGACTTCTTCCCTCTGACTTTTTCCTGTTGTATATGATCCCAAACAATAGACCCGAGGAAACCCAGGGTTGTGGCAGTGCTTGTGTGCGAAAGGGAAGAATGTGTATGACCTCTTTGGAAAATGGGTGGAATCCAAACTATACTCCCATATTGATAGGTTTTAAGGGCTGATTTGAGTGGGCACACCACATAGGACTTTTTGGCTTGTTGATGGCTGGGTATTTTGCTTATTGGCGACAGCCAAAATTAGCCATTGAGGATCACTATACAACTTAGATGCCATTGAGAAATAAGATTTCTCTAGTTTTGGGGTTTTTTTTTTTAGTCATTTATAGAACAACTCTTGAGGGAACCTCTAAAAAATAACCCTGAGTTTCATAAGAAATGTACAGAGGGGATAAGGAAGATAGGGGGTTAGATCGGACAAAGATGTGTGTTAGAGGTAGGATGATACTTGGAGTTTGGAGTGTGAATACTGAGAAGAATGTGCAAGAAAAAGAACTTAAGAAAAAGCATCCCGGAATAAAGTCCTAGGTTGAAGTGATATTTTAAACCACGTTCTGAATCTTCCATTGTTGCAGCTGTTGATGAGAGGTGCTACACTCGGGGTGCAAATAAAATGTGCTTTACTGGTTTCCTTAAGTGGTGGGTTTACAAGCAAACATGACCATGAAAGCTGGAGCATTTGGACTAATATCTCTTGTCTTGATGTCATGCACTTACAGGAGATAGAAATATGCCCAGGAACAAAAAGTGTAGGTGGTTATCTAGAGTGCCCTTTATCTTCCTTTTCAGTAGTAAGGAGAATGGTAAGAGTCAAGTGTGCCTAATGATATTTTTCATATGCTGTTTTTGAACTTGAAGAACCTGAACTGTTGTGAACAACAGGTGGCAAGAACAAATATCTTACAATTATGGCCTAGTAAAAAATGGAAGAGCTCAGTCAGCAGAGATTACTTTATATAAACATAAATGTTCTATTTCAGTGTTTTTAAGAACATTTTTGACTCTCAGCAATGCATTTTACATCATGACCTAGTACGCACGCACACAGTTAAAAAATAAAGCTGGATTGCAAGTTTTATAAAACAGTATTGTAATTTTTTTTTTTAGTTTCTATTCTGCTCTCTATTAAATCCACTACTTGCTAATGGGCCCTAATAAGCAGTTAGAATAAAACTGTTCTAGGTATTGTGGAAGTTAGCCTTACTTTGTTTACTGAATAGTTGCTGGTCTGGATGCAAATTTGGAGTTTTTTAGATATGGATTTCAATCATTCTCTAGAAAGTACACACTCCTGTTCTATACTCTCTTCCCCCGCCATATTAGTTTCTCTGTGTAGGGGTCCTTGCTTTAGGTGAAGGTGAGTGATATGTGGTTGGATCGTCTCCAAGAGTGCATCATCCTGATCTTGATCCCAGTCAGCATCAAAGGTGGGGCTGCTTCATCTAAGGTGGTGGCGGGAGCCACTTAGTTCCCTGTTTACTTAGATTCCATTGGAATAGGATGAGAGCTTCCAGTACTAAGGGGAAAGCAGGGGTACCTACTGGGGTCATCACATGCCTCAAAGGTTGACAGGAAGGTGGCAGAGATGACCCTGTACCTTGTTAGGAGGGACAGCTCTATGCAGTTAAAGACTGAGTGTAATTGGTGGCAGCACTCACCTTTGTTGTCCTTGAGCTCATCATTAAAATCTTTGTTTTCGGGGCGGCGCCTGTGGCTCAGTGGGTAGGGCAGCAGCCCCATACACCGAGGATGGCGGCTTCAAACCCGGCCCCAGTCAAACTGCAACAAAAAAATAGCCGGGTGTTGTGGCGGGCGCCTGTAGTCCTCTGCTCAGGCGTCGGAGGCGAGAGAATCGCCTAAGCCCAGGAGTTGGAGGTTGCTGTGAGCTGTGTTGATGCCACGGCACTCTACTGAGGGTGATAAAGTGAGACTCTGTCGCTACAAAAAAAAAAAAAATCTTTGTTTTCCTGCTTCTTCATCTTTTCTTTGCCCTTCTTTTACTGAGCATTTATCACGTCTTCCTGTACCGGGGGCTGGGCACGGGAAGCTTCGTAAAGCCCTGCTAATCTTAACGTAGACTTGAGTGGAGAGTGAAGGCTACACATCCAACTATAAATGGCAGGATACCAAGTGTCTTGGTCACAAGATACAGAGGGATCAACCAACACCTTTGAGGAAGTGGCTGTTTGGCTGCCTTTGAAAGAGGCACTAATTTGATGTTATCATTTTCAGTGGTATCTATGTAGCTTATGGAAAAGATAACATTCCTCCAGAAAGAGGGATTAGGTCAAGGAAATACAAGGTGGTTGTTTTTGTTGTGCAAAACATAGTTGCAGGTGGGTGTGGCGGCTCAAGCCTGTGATCCCAGCACTCTGGGAGGCTGAGGCCAGTGGATTACCTGAGCTCACAGGTTCCATACCAGCCTGAGCTAGAGCGAGACCTTGTCTTTAAATACAGCCAGGTGTTGTGGCGGGTGCCTGTGTCCCGGCTACTTGGCAAGAGAATCCCTTGAGCCCAAGAGTTTGAGGTTGTTGTGAGCTAGGCTCACAGAAGCCAAGGCACTCTAGCCTGGGGCAACAGAGTGAGACCGTCTCAAAAACAAACAAACAAAACAAACCCAAAAAGGAACTCAAAACATAGTTACACCTATTTTTAATCCCTCAAATCAGACTCAGTGTCCCAAGATGCAGCTTCTCAGGGAGATATGCAAGGCCTGAGACAACTGGAAAGAAGATCAAGTTCATAGTTAAAAGTGCTTCGTGATACAACTTGACTATATAAAGTACAGTAAGGTGAGTATCATAGAAACAAGCTTAGAAAGGGAGGGTGGGAGTCCCAGTCTGGTTTATTTGGAATGGGCTGATGATGTTAAGATGACACATGCGTGGTGGGCCTTGATCAGGGCCCCTTGCAGTGTCTCATTTAATGCTTACCCTCCTCCACGATGGCCTACTCTTCTCATCCCTGTTTAACAGAAGGAGAAACCTAAGACCCGGAGAGGTGATACCATATGTTTGAGGTCACACATCTGGACTTGAACCCTTCTGTAGCAGAGGTTGAAAACTAGTGGCCCCTGAGCTGAATACACTTCACATTTGTGCCCTGTTTGATGTCCTATTGGGAACATTTTTTTGTTTCAGACATGGTTGCCAACATTTAAAAATGGGGAGATTTCCCATTAAACAAGGTCAGATTTCCTGCTGCTCCTGCAACATTGAAAACTCTGGCAGTGTCAGGACTGTATTCCTGCAGGAACTTGCCAGAGCTGCTTGTGATTGTGTCAGTCTGAGGGCACACGTGCACTGTATTTGCAACAGTCCCTGCTCATCCTGTTTTCTCCCAGACAGCTCAGGCCCAGCATTAGTTGCTACTTATTGTTTATTCTTATGCTGGTGGGTGTCTGTCTGTCTTTTTCTTTTAACTCCTGGCCTACATCCTTTCTGTGTGCTAACCGCATTGGCCCTATAGGTGTATGCGTTTAAGCCCCCATCATAAATAGCCTTCTGTTGGCCAAGAATGATTGGTCTGACGGCAGAGGGGGGCATGCCCAGAAGTTGGGAGGAAAGGAGAATAGATGGAGCTAGGGATCTGCCCTTGGGCTAGAGAAGCCATAGGGCTTGGCAAATAAATTACCTTTGTGATGAGAAGAGGATAGGAGGTGGACAAACATACTTGACTTCTGGAACCTAGATGACTGGGAGAATGGAAAAGATATTTAAAGAAAATAAAAAGCTGGCAAGAGGAGCTGGTTTGAGAGGAATGTGGTGTTGTGGAGGTTGTGGTGGAACAGAGCATAGAAGAAGGCTGATTAAAGTTCTGAGAGAACGTAGGAAAATGGTACTGGGACCCTGGAAATAAGGGTCTGGGCCTTTGGCTTTGTGCTGGTTCTTGGATCCTATGTGGTTATGGTGAGAGGATCAGCTCCCCTTTGGAAATGGGAAAAAGCTTTTTATTATTGATCAGGTATAGCGAGCTGCAAACAGTTGGGTGTCTCTTAATTGACTTTTTGGGTCAAGTGCCTTATCTTGCAAATAAATCAAATCTTTATTCTAATTAAGGAGTAGGATCATAGTCTTCAACTTTTGAACGTGGGAACTGATGAACAGTTCTGCTTGTAGACTAAAAGGCAGATAGGCTGTTTGGTAGGTACACCTGTACGGGACACCTGTAACTCCTGTCTCTGTTACTGAACCTTATTTGGGTGAAAGTGATTCTAACAAGGCCCTTTAAAGGTGAAGAGGAGGTTGCTGGAGCCCTGACCTGGGAAATAAATGCTAGGGAAGAAAGACTCAGCTTGAGATTAACGATTGCTTTTAGCCAGTTTAGAATGGAATGTCCTTTTCAAATTCAGATGAGTTTTCTTTCCCCCTCAGCTTGTTTGCTTAGGATTCCCTCCAAGTCATTGTTTCTTAATCTGCTAGGGTCCCCTCGGCACTCTCCCTTCTGCTACTTTGTTCCCCTTTGATCCCTAGAAGTCTTATTGTCTTAAAGGTGGGGTGAATCAATCTCAGAGGAGGGTGCCGTGCCTCGACTTCTTCCTGGTGGGCATTTCTTTTGTTTGCAGAATTTGTCTTCTTTTGGCGTCAGACAACTGTGACTTTTCTTTTTTTCAATTCAAATTGGTATTTTTTTTTTTTTTTTTTTTGAGACAGAGTTTCACTGTGTTGCCCTCAGTAGAGTTCAGCTGGTGTCACAGCTCACAGCAACTTTCACCTCCGGGGCTTAAGCGATTCTCTTGCCTCAGCCTCCCAAGTAAGCTGGGACTACAGGCGCCCACCACAACGCCCGGCTATTTTTTGGTTGCAGTTTGGCTGGGGTTGGATTCGAACCCTCCACCCTCTGCATATGGGGCCGGCATCCTACTCACTAAGCCCAAATTGGTAGTTTTATTTTCTATTTTTATCTAATTCCTAGACAGCACATGAATATTTGTTCCTATACACTTTTTCTTAGAAATTAAATAATTTTATTAAGATGTTTTATATTTTTGATACTGTTTGTGTTATAAAAGGAATACCTGCACATAATACGTGAGTTGACATGAAGGAAGGGTGTACGTCCAGGACAGTCTGTATGTATAAGGCTTGGTACTATTTAAGATTTCAGGCATCCACTGGGGGGTCTCACATCCACAGATACACCTTTCACTCTCTATCCGTACCTCTCTACCTATCTCTTGTATACGTGGGGATAAATATCAAGGGTTGACATTGCAGAATCAGAGGCTCTTTGCATTTTCAATTTCAGTATAGGTTGTGCCATGAATTGGGTTTTGGTTTTGTGTTTGTGGCATGGTAAGAAGAGAGAACAGCTCCTGAGACTCAAGTACCAGTCTGTTCTCTGGTGTCGGACAGTTCCGTGGCGCAGGAAAGTCTTTTTCCTAACCTTTGTCTTCGAGGTGTTTTCCTTTTCTCATCTATCAAGAAGGGCACAGACAGCTTTGCACAGCAGCAGTCTCCTGGCCAATGAGGTTTGTCCAAGGAGCGTTTATTGCTAATTGAAAACTTTTCCCAATACCCTGTCCTGCAGCATAGTCAGCATTAGCGATTTCTGATAGCGTCTATGGAGACAATAAAAAAGGACATGGACTGAGTTATTTCTAAAGTTTAATAATTTGTTGATGCTCTTTCAATCTTTTTGTTTCTTCTAGTAAATGGAGCTTGGCCTTTTTTTTTTTCCCTTTGTAAGTTTGAATCTGGGAAGAACTCTGGGCTCTGGAATCCTGACTAACCACAATTTTACTTTGATTGTTTTAAAGCACCGTGTCTGGGGCAGCACCTGTGGCTCAGTGGGTAGGGCACCAGCCCTATATACTGAGGGTGGCAGGTTCGAACCCAGCCTCAGCCAAAGTGCAGCATAAAAATAGCTGGGCGTTGTGGTGGGCGCCTGTAGTCCCAGCTACTCGGGAGTCTAAGCCCAAGAGCTGGAGGTTGCTGTGAGCTGTGATGCCACAGCACTCTACCGAGGGCGACAGAGTAAAAAAAAAAGCACTGCGTCTGGTTTGTGCTTTATGTTAAAAGCAGAGTTTCCATGGCTATCTTTTTTTTTTTTTTTTTTAATACAGTGAATGGTAAGTAGGCATTTAGTGACCAAGAAACTCATATAGTCAGCTTTTTATTATTGATCAGGTTGATCAGGAATAGCAGCAAAGGACTTTTAGAGTTAGGGAAAAAGTTTTATATTTATAATACGTTTAAAAAAGGCAATACGCATATGACAGTCTTCAAAAAAAAACAGCAAAATTTTATTTATGACTTTGGAACATAGCAGAGGAGCCAGCTTTTGATCTTCTGAAGTATTTTGTAATATAAAGAAAGTAAAATAGGGATTATTGAAATTTTGAGATAGGTAATCAGTGGTGTTTCATATGATGATTGGATTTCCTGGTGGTTAGCCAACTGGACATACTTAAACATTAAAGCCCCAGTAAATAAAATGTAAGATAAAATTCATGTGTATTCCCTTTACGGCATTGTTTTCTTTAGTGTTGCCTCCCCCAAGAGCAAATAGTGTATCTGGATTCCAAGTTGAAAGACTTGGAAATTTTGAGTTTTTAATATAAATGCAATTTTTCTGGAGTATTTTTGAGACTTTATTTACTAGTTTTTAAAAAAACTCTTATTAAATCTGTTTAACTATACAAATGTATTCTTTTAGCTGTAGAGCAGCAAAAGAAAATGGAAATAACTTAAATGTTACACAATACAGGTTTGATTTATATAGATATTCATAAAATAGAATCTTATGTAATCACTAAAAAGACTATTTCAGATAAATTTATAGGGACAGTTCTCACTTTTTTTTTTCCTTTTGAGAGAGAGTCTTACTTTGTCACCCTGGGTAGAGTGCCATGGTGTCATAGCTCACAGCAACCTCAAACTCTTGGGCTCAAGCAATTCTCTTATCTCAGCCTGCTGAGTAGCTTGGGCTATAGGCGCCCCCACAACACCCAGCTATTTCTAGAGACAGGGTCTCACTCTTGTTCAGCCTGGTCTTGAAGTCCTGAGCTCAGGCAATACACCACCCTCGGCCTCCCAGAGTACTGGAATTACAGGTGTGACCCACCACACCTGGCCGACAGTTTTCACTTTAAATCTATCTTCTCAAAGTAGCTTTTGTTGGCTCTTCCATCCTTCCTTCTTTTCTATACCTTGCATATACTAACCTATATACTGTCAGTATACATACTACCAATATTAATAGTGTATGTCTACTTGGTAGAGTGACTGTATCCTTTGCCTAGTTACTGCCTTATCCATAGTAGACGTGGAGAAATTTTTGCAATGAATGAATGAGAGATCATGGAGAGTGACATGACGTAGAAAAATCAGGACACTAAAAACATGTGGGATTCCATTTATATGAATTACGTACAATAGCATAGTACAATTCCATAAATATAAACACAAAACATAGAACAATTTCACATTTGTTGTTATATACATATGGATGTACAGGAAAAGAAGATGGGTAGGAAATAACGCTAAACATGAACACTTACCTCTGTGCTCTGGATCTTGCGTAATTTTGAAGAGACAATCTGGAAATACAGACGAGTGAAGTAAATATTAGAAGATTATGTCACCTCAACAATGTATTTTACCCTTCCAGCGTTAAAGGTGGTCACCTTACCTAAAATGATATATTACAATACCACGGCCTTTTCTCCTCCTGAGTAAAATGCTCTGTATCTCTATAGTGTGACAGGTTTTATATCTACTTTAGGATTAAATTATGATCTGAGAGTTGCACTTTTAAGAAACTGGTTTTAATTTCCCATCAGTTGAATTTAAAGGGTAGTGAAAGTATATTAGATCTGGTACAAGTGTCTAATTATAATTATTGACACATTTTCAAATGCTCTCAAGTGTGATGCATTGCCCATGATTTTGACAGCTGTGACTACATTAAACCTGCTGGAGTACTCTCTTCACAAAGGTTTGTTTAAACTTAGAATTGTCAGAAGGATTCTTCATAAAATAGACGAACACAGATTTAGAGGTGAAATGGTAGTTCGTTTCTCACTGTGCTTGTTGAGTTTGGGTCTGTTAAATGTTAAACAGAAGATTTTCTAGATTTAGTTTTCATGTCAAAAAACCAGGGAATTTTATTTTCTTATACAGTGTAAAAAAAAAAAAAGAATGCATGGTGCTGTTTTTTTGCAGTTTGACTCTGCAATGCTAGTGTACATTCTCCTTGTTTTTCTAGCTGAAGGTTTCCGACCATGTAACTTCAAACTGACAGACTTGACGTGGCCTAACAGCCTTGTTTTCTAAACATCTCCCTTAAAGTTTATGTATTATAAACTTTTTGTGGCTTTCCTTCTGTACAGATTTATTGAGTAGCTATTACGTGCCGGGCACTGACTGTATAGACAGAGAGGCTGTCCGAGAGCTCAGCTTGGCAGAGGCAGAAAAATAAATGGCCGACTTACAACAAAAGGAAGTACCAGCCTGGAGCTCTGAGCCTGCAGTAGAGAGGAGCATTTCTGTCTGAGAAGGCCTGAAAGGTCCTCTTCTCAAGGAAATGACCTTCTTGACTCTCTTGAAGGTTGAGTGGGCAGTTACAGGTGGGAAAAAGGTCTTCCGGCCAGGGAGGCTTACAGTAATGACAGCATAACTTTAAATTGAATATGGCCAGAACCTTGCTATTCAAAATGTGTCACAAAAAAAAAAAAAAAAAAAAAAAAAAGAAAGAAAGAAATGTAGTCTCAGGCTGACTGAATCAGAATCAGCTTTGCAACAGTATCTCCAGGCGTTTTGGATGTTTCTAAAAGTTTGAGAAACATTGGACTCCTGCACAGGAAGGGATAAAAAGTGGATGAGCTGAGAGCAGGGTTAGATAACGGAGAAGTAACATTATCAGATGTATGTTTTCTGAAAATTGTCTGGAAGTACAGATAGGGCTTCCAGAGTATTTTTCTTTCTTTCTTTCTTTCTTTTTTTTTTTTTTTTATGAGATAGAGTCTCACTATGTTGCCTTGGTAGAGTGCCGTGTGCAACCTCAAACTCTTTGGCTTAAGCGATTCTCTTGCCTCTGCCTCCCAAGTAGCTGGAACTATAGGCGCCCACCGCAACGCCCAGCTATTTTTTTGTTGCAGTTGTTTATCTGGCCCTGGCTGGGTTTGAACCTGCCACCCTTGGTGCATGTGGCTGGCACTGTAACCGCTGTGCTATGGGCGCTGAGCCAGAATGTTTTTCTTGAAACCTTAATTGTGCATATCTGATTGTAGTACATGTTCCACACTTTGGGGGACAGGGCGGGGAGCAGAGGTCTAGAGTTCACTGTTGGCCAGGGCAGCTGGAGAGGATGTTGGGGACTTCAGTGCTATCAGGCAGGCTGAGCTGATGAGCTGTGGTAAGGTGATGATGTGGTCTGTCGGGTGTGATCAGGTAAGAAAGGAGACTGTCATGATTGCAGGCTACCCAGGGGTAGGTGGTAGGTGGTGATCACTGAACAGAATAGCAGCAGAGTGGGCAATGCCGGAAATGCTGGAAAATACTGTCTCATTACTTCGCAGAGAGGAGATCAGGCCAAACTGTCCAATGGGTAGACAGAAGGAAAAGAACTAAGCTTGAGAGGAAAGGGCTGGGCTGGAGACAGATGAGAGCTTCTCCCTGCTGGTTCAGGAGATAGAAAGTTCAAGGGGGGATCAGAATCTCCTGGAGGAAGGGGGAGGGTGGATCTACCCCTCCAGTCCAAGGGGTGAGTGCCTGGGGGAGGACCCTGAAAGAAGGGTGGGGACAGCCTGGGACGGAGGAGGACACAAAAAGAGGCTGCTGTCACTGCAGAGGAAGGCAGGACTCCCCCCAGGTCTCCTGGGAAGCAAATGGGAGAATTGCTCAGGTGGGCAGCTGTGTTGGTGGTTTAGTCGTCTTTGGTGATGTTTGTGTACGTTTAGCACGAGGGAGGAAACTGGATTGTGGTGGGTTGAGAGGGAGGAGATGGCTAGCGCAAGGGACTTTCTCTGGAGTTTTTAACTGAAGAAAAAGTCTGGCATAGAAACGGGATCTTAGGGAATAAATCTGGGTTTGTTTGGGGGAGTAGTCATCTTCTGGGTTACTCATGGAAGTTATTTCAACAAGGGAAAAAAAACGGAAAAGGAATATTGAGATATTCACAGAAAAAGTGCCAGAGACCTTTGGGCTCTCTGGAATCCGTTTACTTTCAAACCATATTCCCTCAGCTTTTCTCTCCTTCTTCCCTGAAGCTTCCCTGGTTATTCCCGGGACAGTGTAATTTCAGTTCCTGAATTTAGATATGTATAGATGTCATTAAGGACTTCTTAGTGGTGATGATAAGACAGCGTGTGCTCGAGCGGTCAAGTTCTGTTCCTTTCTAGCACATGTTTGTGGAGGGTTTTGTTGTTTATGAAAGCAACAGCACATCATACGTGACCTTAACAACTTCAGGCAGGAGTCAGGACAGAGAATAGTATCACTTTATTTTATTGGGGGTAGGGAGAAACCTTTGAAGTTCAAATATAATAATGAGAACTTGAGGATAATTAATAATTTAGCAATGGATCCAGGATGGCCTCCTGGCCTCCTGGCACAGTATTTCTTCCATTGTATTGAGAAGGGAGGGTGTCTTCATTTTTTCTTCCAGTTTCTAAGTTCCTTGAGGGCAGAAACCATGTTGAAACTTTGGGTGGTAGTGGGTAGGAGGGTCCTTTGGCCCAGGCTTCCCTTGCACAGAGGGCTTCACATTAATCTTGACTTTACCTTTGATTGATCGCAGAAACACACTAACAGGATTGAAAGAAAGTAGTATAAATCATATAACTTTAAACTTGTGTCTTCCTACTAGACCATGTAATTATGTCAAGACCAGCCTAATAGTATTGTCTGGCCTGTTTTGTAAGTATTTTAAAAATGCACAGTGTTTGCCACCCTATTTCAGCATTTACTATTATTATTTTATTTATTTTTTATTTTATTAAGTCATAGCTGTGTACATTAATGCAATCACGGGGTACAATGTGCTGGTTTTGTGTACCATTTGAAATGTTTTCATCAAACTGGTTAACATAGCCTTCACAGCATTTTCTTAGTTATTGTGTTAAGACGTTTATACTCTACACCTAGTAAATTTAACATGTACCCTTGTAAAATACACCATAGGTGTGGTCTCACCAATTACCTTCCTCCCTCCACCGATCCTCTCCTCTCCCTTTCCCTCCCTCTCCCCTTTCTCCTTCTTCTTGGGCTATAGTTGGATTATAGCTTTCACAGGAAAGCTATAAATTGGTTTCATAGTAGGGCTGAGTAGCTATTTCAGCATTTTAAGAAATATTTTAATACCAGAAATTAACTACAGTGAAAGAGGCCTGAACCTCTCTGGACTTCAGAAAGGCCCTTCCTTCTGTGTATGTGTGTGGAGATACACACACATGTATTATATTTATATAATATTTATATATTAGATGTATGCCTATACATCTAATCAGCCCCTCTCACAAAGCTGAAGTCCAGTAAAGCTGGTCTTGTTTTGTAACCACTAGGCAGCACACAATGGACACGCAACAAATACTTGTAGTTTTGAATCGAGCGAGGTGTCATTTTGTGTTATACATTCTCCATTTTATCACAGTGGGCCACTGTCAATATTTAAAGTTTTGAAATTATCCAAGTCATTAAAGATACAGTGTTAGGATTTGGGGAAGGAGAATGATGAAAGAGAATACAGAAATGGGATCAGCAAGTTTTAGGACAAGAGATGAGAGGTTTTAAGTGAGTGGTGAGTAGTTGAAAGCACGAAGGAGTTACTCAGGAGACAGTGGAAATATGTGGAGGCACTTTTAAAAGAGCACACCAAAGGGATTTGAGGATGGGAGTAATTCAAATCTGATGCTATTTTAGAGGAAAAAAATGAAGGCTTTTTTTTTTCAACCTTCATTATAACCATAGGACCAAAGCACATTATTGGACTTTTATTCTACCTCTAGTAAGAGCTGGTAGGATATAATCTCTTTTGTAGATTCATGTTAAAGAATCTGTATGTCAGACTATATTGAAATTTATTTTTCAGGATGTCATAGATTGAGGAAAAGAAATAAACATATGACTCTTGGCCTGCCTTGGTGGCTCATGCCTGAATTCCCAGCACTTTGGGAAGATAGCTTGAACCTATGTGTTTGAAATGTAGTGAGAGCCCCCCCCCATCTCTATTAAAAAAAAGAAAGAAAGAAAGAAAGAAAGAAAGAAAAGAAAGGAAGAAAGAAAGAAAGAAAGCCAGCCAGCCAGCCAGGCGTGGTGAAGTGCACCTGTAGTCCTAGCTACTTGGGAGGCTGAAACAGGAGGATCACTTGAGACTGTGAGTGGTGAGCTATGATCATACTCCTGCACTCCAGCCTGGGCAGCAGAGCAAGACCCCGTCTCACCAAACAACAACAAAAAAAATCTGACTCCTTTTCTTGTATTTACATTAAAATTTCAAACTGCCGGTTCATGATGAAGCAAGGAGCTTTTTAGTCATTGAAGAGATTTAGGATGAGTTAATGTTTGGTCATCAAGAAATGTAGCATGAGGAACATGTTTCTCTTGGGAGGAAAAAAAGGCAAAATATGAGTCAGACAAAACATAAAGTCATTTCCCTGTACTTGATTCAGCTACCCTGGCTGAAGGACCGGCAACCCTGCAAGTATAATTGAGACCTTAATGACCTCTGACACTTGTAGTTTATAAGGCTCTTCCTTCAAGACCACCCACAGTTGCTCTGACCCTTGTATATAAGGTTGGCACTTCTGATGAAGGGGAGCACAGGTGAGTTGTTCTTCTAGGAAGGTGTCTTGATTGATTTAAAACCTAAAAGTGTCATCTGTGAGTCTGAATGGGCCAGAATTTTCCTCTGTGAGAATCCATCAGGGAGCCCATCATTGGCATTTATGGAAAATGCTAAAAGGTGGAAAAATGGCCTGTAACATTGGGAGAGTGTAAAGTTTGTTTTATGGATAAAGACAGACGCTCTTCTGTGCATTTTGGATTTGCTTGTCCTACGGTGGAACACCGTCATTCTTTATCTTTGCTCTTGATTTTTCAGAGGTTTTTATGTTGTGTTCCATTTTGCTTGAGGATTGAGGTAATCCCCAAATTTTTGTGCAAATCAAGGGGAAGATAATTAACCAGAAATATGTCTATAGGAAATATATGAAATGTTAGGAATAAAAAAATGCTTCTATAATTAAAAAGTACTCTTTTAGGGTCTATTTAATTCCTACTTTAATCTGTTCAATTTTTCTTATTTTTTGAATACCGATTATGTGTTGGGCTCTGTGCTGCTGACACGGGCACCAAAGTTGCTGCTTCTGGCTTTGGGAGAGCTCATGGCTTAGTAAGGGCAACATGTGAATCAGAATCCGGAGGTATAGTACAGCTTGGCAAATGTGGAGGGTGTGTAAGAACACGTAGCAGCGATCCAGAGGGGGACCACCTGTCCTCTTTTGGGGGCAAAGACTGTAGGGAAGGTTCTGACTCTAGAAGATATTAAGTGCATACTTTAAGAATAAGTAGAAACTACCCTGAACAAGAGTGAGATCTCCATCTCTACTAAAAAAAACAAAGGAAAAATTAGCTGGGTGTGGTGGCAGGTGCCTGTACGCTCAGCTGCTCAGGAGACTGTAGCAGGAGCAGCCCTTGAACCCAGGAGTTTAAGGGTGTGGTGAGCTAGGCTGAGGCCAGGGCTGTCTAGCCTGGGGAGACAGAAGGAGACTCTGTGTCCCCCCGCCCAAACAGTGTGATGTATGCTGGAAACCCCAGGTTGCTTAGTTGAACTGTAGCTTAGGGTACTAGTAGGCATTGATGTGACAAAAGGTGGGGGTGGGGGGAAGGCCATGCTGTGAAGACTATGTACTGTGTGCTGAATGATTCAGGTCTCATTCCCAGTCTGTACTAGCTGTTGGGGAATTTTATGCAGGACAGGGGTCTGATTAGATTTAGATTTTATAATAGCATTGGCAGCAGTTTTTTGTTTGTTGTTTTTTTGTTTGTTGTTGAGACAGTCTCACTTTGTTGCCCTCGGTAGAGTGCTGTGGCATCATAGCTCACAGCAACCACCAACTCAAGCAATTCTCTGGCCTCAGACTCCCAAGTAGCCGGGACTACAGGCATCTGCCACAACACCTGGCTACTTCTAGAGAGAGGGTCTCGTTCTGGCTTAGGCTGGTCTCAAACCTGTGAGCTCAGGCAGTTCATCAGCCTCTGCCTCCCAGAGTGCTAGGATTACTGGCGTGAGCCACAGCGCCCAGCTGGCAGCAATTTTAAGGATGATTGTTTGAAATTATATCTATCCATCTATGCTGTGGGCTGAATTGTGTCCCTCTCCACTCATGTGTTGACGCTCTAACCCCAGCGTGAGGGTATTCGGAGAGGGGGCCTTTGGGTGGCAATTAGGTTTAGATGAGGTCATGAGGGTAGGGCCCTCTTGATGGGACTAGTGCCTTTATAGGAAGAGACAGCAGAGAATTTCATTTCTTTCTCTCCACTCTGTGGGGACACAGGGAGAAGGCTGCCCTCTATAAACTGGAGGAGAGCCTTTGCCAAAACCTGGCCATGCTGGCTTCCTGATCTTAGACTTCCTGCCTCTAGAACTGTGAGAAAATAAATTTCTGTTATTTAAGCCACCCAGTTTAGGCTGTTTTGTTATGGCAGCTGAGCAGACCAATGCAGTCTGTTTATTATTTGGGTAATTGTGAAACTAGGCATTAGTGGATTACTAATGTTAAAGTTAAAGATGTTATACTGTTCTATTCTGTTTTTAAAATATTTCAGCATGGAATGATTTATTTTAATTTAAAAATCTCGTTTTAGTACATATATATGCTGCCAAAGTGAGCACAACAAAATCTAGTTTTGAGGTGGTCCTGTTAGGATATCACTAGCTGCGGTATAAGTTTTATTGGAGAACTTTCTCCCTGAAACAACTCAACATATTACCTTTTATTAAAGTAATCCACTAATGCCATTTACTGTAGAAGCCTTGGGTCTTTTTATTGTCTTTCATGCAGCAGGTTGGTACAGCTCAATTATCAGTACCTGATACCTAATGCCTGAGGGTTAAATCTGTTCCACAGCCCTCTGCTGCTTCTAATTTTGCTGCTGTGACGTTTATACTGTTTTAAAGGAATCTTCTGTGTATAGTTGTCGGAATTGCATGAGAACTAATATCCTTCAGAGGATCATGGCACTATGGCAAATTGTGGCGTTTGTGATGAAATTGTTATCCTGTTTCAATAACTGTTTAGAAGGGAATATTTTAAAATAGTTTTATTTGTACACGTGAAAATGTGTCATAGACATCTTACCCAGTACTTACTCCGTGCTTAATATTTTGAGGTTAAATCTAGGCTTCCTTTTCTGTTTCCAAGGTCCTGCTCTTAATTTTCGCTCAACTTCCTCCAATTAGTCGTCCTTTTGGCTTTTTCCCTTGAGCTTAGAAAGAGGCTTAAGTCTTCCCTGTTATTAAAAAAAAGTGCTTTAACCCTTATACCTTTCATAAGCCATTTCCTTAGGAAGCATTTCAGAAAAGAGTCCACATTCATTACTGCTGCCTCTTCAGCCTCTGGTCTTCTGCAGAACCTAACGGTCTTCTTCAGAACCTAATGTTCCTTATCTCCTAATAATATTCTTCTGAAGTTGCTCCCATATGTTAAACGTTTCTGAAGTGCCTACAGAATTCAAGGACTGGATGGACGTGCCTGGGTGCGTCTGTCTCAGTGGTATTCATGAATTACCCAGGGATCTGTCCTTAGAGTCACAAGATTGGGAGAAGGTATTTAATCCATCCATGAAGTGTCTGCAGTTACTCCATGCTGTGCCCTCTGAGTGCACCCCCAGCCCTCACTGAAATTCTGCAAAGCTGGGGGGAAGTGTCTATGAAGAGCCCACTCTGCCTTTGGTTGAGTGTGGTCAGAAGGTCTTTTTTGGGGGTCCATAGTAAATGTAGCTTCTGTTTATCCTTTGGTTATAGTTCTCTTTTCAGCTCTACAGAGTAGAGTGTAATGGTATTTTATGTAATTGGAGCTGTCACGATCCCCGCTCTTATTCTTTCTTAGCAGAGTATCTCCAGAGCTTCTAAGTGGTAATCACCAGCCTGCTCACCCGGTTGCTCACCTTTCTGTTTGATTGAAGGTCTTTAAAAATCAATATCCAGAGTTGATTGCAATATTTCTGACTGGGTTTTCTCTTCTCTCAGATGTTTTTTTTTATTTCCATGCTAGTATATGCAGCCAATGCTGCTGCATTTTAGATAGTTCGTGGTCCTGCTTGCAGAGCTGACTGCCGGTGGAAACCCCAGTGCTTTCCGTAGACGCTGCTGCCGAGTCCAGTCTCCCTCACTTTCTGTGTCCGCTTGTGCTCTTGTCTTTTATTCCCTTTGCTACGTGAAGAACCTAAAGTTTACCTTGATTAAATTTCATTCCATCATTTTAGGGAAGATGTGGGTTTTTTCTAAACAGCACGCTTTGAATGTAGTAATTTTTTATTTTTTATTTTTTTGAGACCCAGTCTTACTTTGTCACCCTGGGTAGAGCCCCATGGAGTCATACCTCACAGCAACCTCATACTCTTGGACTCAGGCGATCCTCTTGCTTCAGCTTCCTAAATACCTGGGACTACATGTGCCTGCCATAATGCCTGGCAGGTTGTTCTATTTTTAGTAGAGATGGGGTCTTGCTCTTGCTTAGGCTGGTGTGGAACTCCTGAGCTTAAGCAATTCACCCACCTCAGCTGCCCTGAATGCTAGGATTACAGGTGTGAGCCACCATGCTGGCCTTGAATGTACTAACTTAAGAGATACATTTGTTTAATTTTTTATTCGTTTTGACCACAAATATGTCATAAGACATTTTTTTCAAATACTTTGTTAAAATCTAGAGGTTTATGTTCCCTTGAACTGCTGATTTAGGAGATTTATTTTATTTTTTTGAGAGACAGGGCCTGTCACCAAGGTTGGAGTATAATGGCATGATCACAGCTCACTGCAACTTTGAACTTCTGGCCTCTTGAGTATCTGGGACTACAGGTGTGCCCAACCATACTAGGAAAATTTTTAAATTAAAAAAAAAAAATTGTTTTTGTAGAGATGGAGTCTTGCTGTGTTGCCCAGGCTGATCTCAAAACTCCTTCCACCTCAACCTCCCTAAATGCTGGCATTATAGGGGTGAGCCACTCCACCTAGCCAGGAATCCTAATGAAAAAGGAAACTGGTTAATCTTATATGACTTGCTCTTACAATTGAGATTCCCAGGAATTATCACTTTCTAGATGTTTTAAATCCATTCTCAAATTTCGCCTGGTTGGTCTGTATCTTTATAGTCTGTTGGTGGTTTTCCCTCATTTTAATTTTTTGAAGGATCTAGTGATCATTTGATCCATTCTGATGTGGTTCTTTGCTGACTTCCTTTTCATAGAACTTTGAATTTTCTGGCATTACTTTTCTCTTCCAAACTCTAAGATTCTCTATACCTGCCTTGTCTGATAAAGTAGCCACTAGCCAGGAACAACATAGACGTTACTGGCTCTAAGGAATCTCTTGCCTTCAAGTGGAAAGCCAGAGTAGGAAACGCTGACACATGCAGTAGAAGGTTAAGGTCGACTATTCCGGGAATCAAGAGAGGAGCATGAAAGAGAAGTGGTCACAGTTTAACCAGCTGGACTTGCTTATTGCCATTGCCAAATTATCCATGTGTGTTCGAGCCCCTGTCTGCTGCTAATAATGAGTCATTCTTGCAAATTAAGTAAATATTAATACATTTATGTATAGAGTATTTTTTTTAAATAAAATTCTATGAGTAGGCTCAGTGCCCGTAGAACGTGGTTACGGCGCCAGCCACATACACGAGGGTGGCGGGTTCCAACCCGGCCCCAGCCAGCTAAACAACTGCAACAAAAAATAGCTGGGTGTTGTGGCAGGTGCCTGTAGTCCCAGTTACTTGGGAGGCTGAGGCAGAGAATCTCTTATGCCCAAGAGTTTGAGGTTGCTGTGAGGTGTGACGCCATGGCACTCTACCGAGGGCGACACAGTAAGACTCTGTCTCAAAAAAAAAAAAAAGTCCTATCAGTAGTGTGCCAGGAGAGAATGAGTTTGAGAAGCAAAATAAGTCCTTACATTGGTAGTTTTGACACATGAGTCTGTGTAGTGTCCCTAACCTTGCTAAGTTATTCGAGTATTATCCAATAATGATTGTAGACATTTTTCAGTGTTTGAATATTTTCGTTAAGCTACAGTGTTTGTAAAGACTACTAAACTTAATGTTTCTTTTTTTTTCTCTTTTCCTCGTTGCCCTTAGTAGAGTGTTGTAACATCACAGCTCACAGCAACCTCCAACTCTTGGGCTTTAAGCGATTCTCTTGCCTCAGCCTCCCAAGTAGCTGGGACTATAGGCGCCTGCCACAACACCCGGCTATTTTTTGTTGCAGTTGCCATTATTGGTTTTAGCTGGCCTGGGCTGGGTTTGAACCCGCCAACTTCAGTGTATGTGGCTGGCCCATAACCACTGTGCTATGGGTGCTAAGCCTTAATATTTCCTTTTTATGAAACAATTTAAAAAAGATATTCATAATAGTAAAGAGTATTAGAAGTATTCTTTTTTTTTAATTTATTTTTTATTTTTATTTATTTATTTATTTTTTTGAGACAGAGCCTCAAGCTGTCCCCCTGTAGAATGCCGTGGCATTACAGCTCACAGCAACCTCCAACTCCTGGGCTCAAGCGAGTCTCCTGCCTCCGCCTCCCAAGTAGCTGGGACCACAGGCGCTGGCCACAGCGCCTGGCTATTTTTTTTGGTTGCAGCCGTCATTGTTGTTTGGCGGGCCCGGGCTGGGGATTCAAACCCGCCACCTTAGGTGTACGTGGCTGGCGCCTTAGCCGGTTGAGCTATAGGCGCCGAGCCTAGAAGTATTCTTAAAGTAAGTTACAATTTTAGGAATTCCCAGGAACTGTAGTTATTTGTTTCAAAATTGTGAAGATTTTTATCTACGGAGAATTTGACAGCAATAATTTATAGTTATAATTCTTGTCCCAAGAACTGTTTGTTCCTCATTTATAATATGATAGGTATAGAAATTGAGACTAAGGGTTCAGAAACTGTTATGGCAATTTTACATTGCCATAAATGAACATGTGGCCATCCAACTGAACTCACTGAACAAAGTGTTCTGTAAAAGTATTTGTTCATTACAGATGGTAATTTATTTGGATCAGCCCTGGTTCAGGTGAGACTTAGTGATTGCTTGGACAAGGCATGGAATTATGACTAGAGGTTGAGCAGAATCAGGATATACTTTGTTCATAGAGCTAAAGGGATTTGCTACTGGATCAGATGTCAGATTATTGGACATTATATTTCCCTCCCAAGTGTTTCACTTGTAAAATGGGTATAGTTATGAGAGCCACACTCAAGATTGTCGTAGCATGACAATGAGCATGACAGAAATCCCTCAGCAGGAAATGTACAATGCTGCTAATACCATCTTTCTCATCCAGTCCTATAATTCCCTTTCCCTTCAGTCCGTTACCTGCTCACCATTGTATGTGGAAAACATTTTAAACTTCTTAGGCTGACTTTTAAAATACCAAGTGCCTCTTCTTTCAAATTCTTCTCCATGATTATCTTCTACTATGTCCTTTATATTCTTGACAGTAGTCCAGTTAGATTGCCCACTGTGCTGCGTAACAGACCACCCCCAACACGATGACATGAAACCACCACCATTTCATTATGCTCACAATTTATTAGTCAGGGATTTGGAACATGTTCAGCCCAGACAGCTTGTCTCTGTCCCATAATATCTGGAGCTTCTGCTGGGAATGATTGAAGATTGGGGTCTGGAGTCGTCTGAAGGCTCCTTTACTCACGTGTCTGGTGGTTGATGCTGCCTCTTGGCTGGGAGCTCAGCTGGGGTCGTCAGCTGAAAGACCTACATGTAGTCTCTGCGTGGGCTATTTGAGCTTCCTCAGAGCATGGCAGCTGAGTTCCAAGAGTAAATGTCTCAAGATACAGGAAGTGGAAGCTAACGGTTTCTTAAGACCTGCTTTTAGAAACCCTTACAGTGTCACTTCTACCATATTCTACTTGTTAAGCTGTTACAGTGCCTGACTCAAGCAGACAGGATCTAGATCCCACCTCTTCATGAGAGGAGAGCCAAAGAATTCTGAAGCCATGCTTTAAAACTGCTGTAGCCACTGTTGTCCAGACTTCCTCTGTACTCTTGTCTGTGTGAGGCCCTTTGTCAGCTGCTTTCTTACTTCATTCCCTGTCTGCCTGCTCAGTTCCTAGGCCATCACTTTCCTATGCAGGTTTTATCTTACCACCTGACCAGAGTCAGTTTCTCCCTTTTCTGTGTTCTCATGCATGTCTTTCTATTATTCTTTTGTAGTTATTTTTCAGTATTTTCCCTCCTTGGTAGATTATGAACTATTTGAAGGCAAGAATCAACTAGCAGATAGGTTGCATATCTTATAGCAAATAGATTCCTTGAACTGAACATTTAATATCAAATTGAGTCTAAGATTTGAGACTCAGACCCAGATGGTTGAGACTTAACAGTAGATAAGTAAAAGATTATAATGAGAAAATTAAAGATTTTCCTTAAAAAAAGATGTTCAATTATTATTATTATTTTTGAGACAGAGCCTCAAGCTAGCCCCCTGGGTAGAGTGCTGTGGCATCACAGCTCACAGCAACCTCCAACTCCCGGGCTTAGGCGATTCTCCTGCCTCCACCTCCCAAGTAGCTGGGACTCCAGGCGCCTGCCGCAATGCCCAGCTATTTTTTGGTTGTAGCCGTCGTTGTTTGGCAGGCCTGGGCTGGATTTGAACTTGCTAACTCAGTGTATGTGGCTGGCGCCTTAGCCACTTGAGCCACAGGTGCTGAGTGAGCCCAGATGTTCAATTTTAAAGCTTTTTAATTGGCTTTCTGTTGTAAAGTAAAACTTCTAAACTTTTCCCTCATACCTATAAAACTAGAAGAGAGTAGCTTTTTATTTTATTTTATTTTTTATTTTAATGTTATCAACATCTTTTGCCCAGGTCAATCCCTGATACTCATGTCTGAGTGTTTTTGCAAACTGTAGGTCTCAATCCATCACTAGATCAATTTAGTGAGTCACACCTGAGATTAGAAATAAATGGAAATAGATGTTTTGAATAAAAACTCA
>NW_003852493.1:5061839-5075904 GCF_000181295.1 Otolemur garnettii | reverse complement strand
ATGGTGTCACAACTCACAGCAACCTCAATCCACCTTCCTTGGCTTCCCAGAGTGCTGGGATTATAGGTGTGAGTTACTAGGCCTGGCTTTATATTTTTTTATAGTTAGGGATGAAAAAATTTTGAAAGGTACTCACCTAAGTAACCTCATCTATACTCTTGGTGTTCTAGTTCATTTCTTTTGTTTTGTTTTTTTATGCTTATTTCTTTTGGTGTCCTTTCTAGGGGCTTACATGCAAGTCCCTTCTGGGGACCCCACATACCTGTCCTTTAGTGCTCCATCTTTGCCCACTAGCCTCTTTTTATAGTAAGCGTCAGTGTTCCAGTTTAACTCTTGCTGCTCACTCTCTTCTCCTTTGGAGACTAAACCCCACTCTCCTGCCCTCAGGAAGTGAGGAAGTGAAATCAGCTTATTTCTTATCTTTTCTGTTTTTACTGAAGTTTCAAACCCAGGTAGTAAACTGTACAAATCTAAAGTTACAGCTCATTGAATTTTTGCATCTGTATTCATCCATGTAAGCATCAGTGCAGATGAAGATATAACTTTCGTTACTCTAGAGGGAAGCAACTTATGCTTAAATCCTGGAACAGGTGGGTGTGCGGGTAAATTAGCAGATTCTGTCAGACTCCTTTACATGGCATATGCTGGTAATGATGTTTAGTTTTGAAGGGTGCAAAGGTCTGAAACAATTGTGGAAGAGTTAAAATGGTGAGAGGTGGGATGTTGAAAGGGAGCCGTGAAAGTAATTAATAGGACTAGCTTGGGTGAGCCTGGGAAAAGCAAGAAAGAATCATTCCAGGAAGAATTCAGGGGAAGAAAAGTGTTATCAGAATTTCAGAGGAGGAAACAAAACTTACATTGCCATTGCTGCTGTAACAAATCATGACAAATTTAGTATTTTGAAACAACACAAAGTTATTTTCTTAACAGTTTGGGAGGCTCTGAGAATCCGCTCCCTTTGGCTTGTGTCCCTTCCTCCATCATCAATCCCTTTCCATCGTCATGTCACCTTCTGCTCTCTGAAGTTAAGTCTCCCGCTGTCTTCCTCTTTAAGGACACTTGTCGTTATATTTAGGACCCACCCAGGTAATCCAGGATAATTGACTCATCTCAAAATCCTTAATTTAATTACATCTGCAAAGTCCCTTTGTCATATAAGGTAACATTCTGAGGTTCTAGGGATTAGGATGTGGGCACGTGGTTTTTGTTTTTCAAGGATCTTTCTTCACAAAGGAAGGGTCCGTTAGATATTTGCTTCCAGTTCATTTTCCTTTTTAATACTAGATTAATTTTCCTAACACAGCACGGTGTACATTTTATTTCCTTGCTGCAACACCTTTGGTGAGTCCTCATTGGCTAATAAAATTAACAGGGCCTAGAATGACTTTCAGGTTGCTGTTTAACCTCAAGTTCCCCGGCAGGCTCCTTTCCTCTTCTGTCTCTGCACATCTCCTTCTGTTGCTGTCATGCCCGGCTTCTCTCTCTTCCCTTTCTCTGACTCTTGCTCCTGCCTGTGGGGCCCTTCTCCAGCCTTCAAGGTCTTTCCACCCCAGTTGCATTTTCCTCCCCATCTGTATTTATTTTCTAGGGCTGCCAGCAGAAACTGCCACAAACTTGGTGGCTTAAAACAGCAGAAATGTAGCCTCTCATGATGGTGGGGGCCTGAAGTCCAAAATCAAGGGGCCGACAGGGCCACTCTCTCTGATGGCTCTAGGGGGGAGCCTTTCCTTTCTCTGTCCAGCTCCTGGTGCCTACACGTGTTTTCTGGGCTTTCTCTCTTCTGCCTACACGGTAACTGTCACCTCTTACCTTCACGTGACCTTCTCTCAGGGTCTCTCCCTGCATCTCTTATAAAGATACTTGTCATTGGATTTAAGTGGGAGGGTCTCATCTGGAGATTCTTATTTAAATCTGTAAAGACCCCCTTTTCCAGTAATGCACATTCACAGGTTCTGGTGTTGGGACACAGATATATTTTCTTGGGGGGCACTATTCAGCCCACTCTACCACTTCAGCCAGCAGTCATAGTTTATTTCTTTGAACCTCTTGACATTATTGGCATGCTTATACATCATCTCTTGGACCCCATCATCTCTATCCTACTATTTTTGGATAATTCTTGCCTCTTTGCTGGATTATTCTTAGTTCCTTGGGCTGATACAACAAAGTACTTTAGGCTGGGTAGTTTATAAACAATAGAAAAAATTGTTTTCATTCATTTATTAATTCATTGAGAGATGAAGTCTTGCTATATTATATTGCCCAGGCTGGAGGAGTATAGTGCCTCTTTTTTTTTTTTTTTTTTTTTATTTTTAGGACAGAGTCTCACTAGGTCACCCTAGGTAGAGTACCATGGCGTCATAGCTCACAGCAACCTCGAACTCTTGGACTCAAGTGATTCTCTTGCCTCAGTCTCCCGAGTAGCTGGGACTACAGGTGACTGCCACAATGCCCAGCTATTTTTCTTTTAGAGATGGGGTTCTCGCTCTTGCTTAGGCTGGTCTCGAACTTGTGAGTTCAGGCAGTCCACCCGCCTTGGCCTCCCAGAGTGCTGGGAGTACAGGCGTGAGCCACCCTGCCCAACCCCTGCAGTGGCTCTTCACAGAGGAGATTCTTGTGCTTTACAGCTTTGAACCCCTGGGCTCAAGCAATCTTCCCGGCTCAGCTTCTCAAGTAGCTGGCACTACAGGGAGCGCCATTGCACCCAGCTGTATACAATAGAAATCTATTTATTATTCACTATTCTGGAGGTAGAGATCAAGATCATGGTGCTGTCAGATTTGGCATCTGGTGAAGACTCAATCTCTGCCTAAAACACGGTGCCTTCCGCAGCATCCTCACAAGGCAAAAGGGGAAGGGAGCTTCCTCAGTCTTTTTTTCCTTTTTTTTTGAGCCAGCTTTTGCCTTTTTTTTTTTTTTTTCTTTTTTTTTGAGATGGAGTCTCACTCTGTTGTCCAGGTTAAAGTGCCCTGGCGTCAGCCCTGTTCACAGCAACCTCAAACTCCTAAGCTTAAGAGATCCTCCTGCCTCAGGCTCCAGAGTAGCAGGGACTACAGGCACCCACCTCTATCACCCATGGCTGATTTTCCTTCCCTTCCTCACTTTCCCTCCCTCCCTTCACATAGTTTTATTTTGTCACCCTCGGTAGAATGCCGTGACATCATAGCTCACAGCAACCTCAAACTCTTAGGCACAAGCGATCCTCTTGCCTCAGCCTCTGGAGTAGGTGGGACTACAGGTGCCTATCACAACACCTGGCTATTTTTAGAGACAGGGTTTTGCCCCAGGCAATCCACCCACCTCAGCCTCCTAGATACTTTTTCTATTTTTAGTAGAGATGGAATCTCACTTTTGCTCAGGTTGGTCTCAGACTCCTGAGCTCGAACAATCCTCCTGCCTTAGCCTTCCAGATGCTGGGATTATAGGCAGCACGAGCCATGGCGCTGGGCCTTCAAGCCTCTTAATCCCATTCATGAGGATGGAGCCCTTCCGATTTAATCACTTCCTAAAGGCTTTACTTCTTAATACTGTTACATTGAATATTAGGTTCTAACATGAACTATGGTGGGTGGGGTATCAACATTCTAACCCTCGCAGCCCTTGAGGTGAAGAAGGCTTCATTTGCTCTGTAACTTTCAGCTCCTAGCAGGCTACTTAGCTGTTTGGTGCTTCAGTGTTTACCGCATGATCAACGTTTTTTTATGACTAAGATGAAAGGTGGCAAGTAAACATCCTGGCATGGTGGTTATCAGGAGAGTCTTTTGAAATATAGGTGATTTTTCTCATGGCCAGTTTTTTTGTTAATTTTTGGTGTTTCACTTTTAGCTAAGTCCTTTTTATTTCTCCAGAAGCACAGGTGAGTAGTTTGGAGGGGAAAAAGCTGATGTTGGATTAGCCAAACTGGATGGGTTTGGAGGTCAGCCAGATAAAGTTTGGAGACCTGTTGGCAGGCCTGTCACTGTTACTTGGGAATTTGTCTACCTGGTCTCTTGGAAGTCTTTACCTTCTCTGGAATCCTTTGCAATGGGTTTTGCAACCTAGAAGACACTCTGGCAGGCAGGGTGAGGGTGGCCTCCAGCCTTGCTTTCCATAAGGCGGTGGTTTTACTACGCATCTGTCTGGCACGGTCTCCTTGGCCTGTCCTGAAAGCAGAGCTGGTCTTTGAAACTTATCAGTGGGCACAGGTCTTAGGCTCTTTTCCCAGTTATTCTCTTTTCTTTATTTGGCTTAATTCAAAGTTATCTGCTACTGTCTCCTTTTTCTTATGTCTCAGTCTAACTCTGAAAGGATGCTAGCAGTCCAACCTAATTAAAGTTCAAGTGGTGCTGTGATCTTTTTTGTACTAAGCATTTGAAGGTGCCTGATTTTTAGCTTTTTTGGTATTTTCGAGCAGGTATTCAATTATTACCTTCATCTGGAGTTTTATTATATCCATGAATCTTAAGGTAACGTCTCAAGTCTATGAAATGAATATAACCATTACTTACAAGTGACAACATTCTGTAGCAAGCTTGACCCATACGGTGTGTGTTAATCCTCTGTTGGAAGAAAGGAGAGGCTGGAAAAGAAGGCAGAGACGATAACATAGTGGGTTAGAACGGCTTATTGTGTTAGGCCAGTGTGGATTTGAATCTCGCTCTGACACTTTTTAGCTTTGTGACTTTGGGGAACTCACCTCACCTCTCTGAGCTTCAGTTTATCATCTGTAAAATAAAGATGCTAATTGCCATTGCAACATTATATGCGGTGAAAGGATTAAGTTGTGGTATGCAGGGAAAACACTGTCATAATAGTGTTTAGTACCTTGGAAGTGTTGAAAAAATTGTGATTGCTATTATTACTTTTTTAGGGAAGACCGAGGCACTAGTGATAATTGTGCAATGTTTCCAAGTCACCGACAGTTAAGAGTCTAACTTGTGGGATTTAGAAAACAGGCCATTGTTGTGTTGAGTAATTCAGTATTGAATAAGTTAGTTATTAAAATCTGGCTCTGTGGTATTTATTTGGTTAGCTTGCAGAGAGATAGACAAATGACATGAATAAAAGCACGCCTGTTGACTTTCCTACTGATTTGAAGCATTTATCATGCTAGGTGTGTAACCTTATACTTCCACTTGGTTCAAAGTTTCTACTTCCACACTCAATGGCAGGATAGAATTTAGAGTCTGGTTTAATTATTAGTGCTAATTCTTTTTTTAAAGAATAATTTTGTGACTGTTAGAGTCTGAGAGGTTTATTCTCTATCATGTGGCTTTTAGAATAGAGATGTGATTAAATATTTTGTTCTTTGTACTAAGAAGCCTTGAATTTCTACCTTGCTTCTCTGGTTTTCAGATCAAAGAAAAAATATCATAGTGGATGAGCCTTAGCACACTCCCCTGCCCAAAGTTAATATTTTAGATTAAAATTACTTTGCTTAACTATCTCTGTGTATTTTCTGAGCTTTTCTGGGGGTGGTGGGAAGAAGACTCAGGGTAAAAAGTGCTAGAAATTGAGACAATTGCATCATTATCTGCCCTTGAAGATTGATATTGTGACTGGGTATTGAGGACTTTGCCAGAGTTTGTTGGTTCATGAATTGAAGAATTACTTATATAGGGGCATGTGTTCTTACATGGAGGAAATCTTCTCAGATTTGGAATCTTACAGCAGGAGATAAAGGCTTACCTGCGTGAAAGAACTTCCCACGTGGAGTCTTCTGCCTGCATGTAAACTATGAAGGTGTGAACTTGGTTGCGTTTGCTTTTATATCTCCTATGTCTAAGTCAGGGCCTGGCTCACTGTAGGTGCTCAGTACATCCTGGCTGAAGACATGAATGAATCTGGAGAGGGAAGGCAGTGAACTTGCTGGGGTTCAGAACACTCTCTGTACTCTGTGCAGTTTATTTCTGGCTTGGCCTTTGCTAAGGGTCAGGAAGTTGGTTGGAAGAGAGGTCCGTTTCACGTGTTGGAACACCAGCTGTGTGTGTGCCTGTGCCAGGTGCTAGAGATGAGGTGGTACAAAGTCCTTCTCCAGTGTCGCCTTCAGTATTGAATTGTTGGGGGTTCTGTTTTTCTTTTTTAAACAGTGATTGCAACCAGGGATATTTCCCTAGAATAGCTCCTCCTAAATAGCAGAATGATCTCTGAGTTCAGGGAATTGGGTGGATTTTTTTTTTTAATACAGAGACAGGGTCTCACTCTGTGATCCAGGGTGCACTGCAGTGGCTGTTCACAGGTGTGATCATAACCCACTGCACCCTGCGGCCACCAGGCTCGAGTTCCGAGACTCAAGTGATCCTCTGGCCTTATCCTCCCTAGTGGTTCTGCAGGCATGCACCGCAATGCCCGGCTTTGGGTTAAGCCTAAGTCAGTCCTGACAGTTTTGTTCATTTTATTGTCCCTGAGAAGCAGCTCAGTAATGTGGCCATTGAAATACACGATTTCCTTGTCTAAACAGCCTTGGTGGCCTTTTTGTGCTTCTTTTTCTTCTCCACCAAGCTGGGAGTCTGGGCAGATCTACTTCTCCTTAATTCATCGCCTTATAACTTACTATAAAAGAATAAAATAAGAGTTTGAAATGCCTATGATTGTCTTGAAGGAGAAGGGTTTAGAGCTGTGGTTCTCAACCTTCCTAATGCCGCCACCCTTTAATATAGTTTCTCATGTTGTGGTGACCCTCAAGCATAAACTTATTTTCGTTGCTACTTTGTAACTGTAATTTTGCCACTGTTATGAATCGTAATGTGAATATCTGCAATGCAGGATGTATTTAGGTGACCCCTGGGAAAGGGCCGTTCCACCCCCAAAGGGGTCGCGACCCACAGGTTGGTCTTCCTGTTTTCCTCCCTGCCTTCCTATTGCAGTTTTAAGCCTGTCTGTTGTATAGCTTTGTTCTCAGCATCACATTGAGATCTTATTTTTATCTTTTCCCACTTTAACATCTCCTTTGAATTTATTTGTTTTAATTAATTCATTTATTCACAAGGTGGCCGTAAAGTTCATGTGCAATTTAAATAGTTGTAATTATTATTTATTTTTATTTTTAGAGCCAAGTTCTTGCTTTTGCTCAGGCTGGTCTTGAACCTGCAAGCTCAAGCAATCCTCCTGCCCCAGTCCCCAGAAGGCTGGGATTACAAGCTGAGCTGCCACAGCCCATCTCCTCTTTTTTATCTTTGAGGATCAGAAGCCAAGTATGGACAAGAGGAAAATGGGAAACAAGACTTGCCCCAGGGCATTCACTAAACTCCTGTGGAAATTTCATACCTTTTGTCATACCTGGTGGGTTGTGCTGAGTCTTAGGGAAAAGTTCTGTTACTAATAGGAGCAGGAGTTGAGGTTGCTGTTGGGACCACAGCCAGGAGGGTGTTTATAGTCCTCAGTGGGTGGCTGTGAGCCCACTGTGGTTCTGGGTATGTCTCTTGCCTTAAAATTCCTGGTGTTCTTGAACCGGACCCTGCCCTTGTTGGCCAGACGGTAGTTAATGATAAAGTGGATGGCTGCAGGAAGTGGTGCATGATGGCCTTGGTGGCCCACAGCCTGCAGGTGCTTACCCTTTGGCTGACCTGAACACCCAGCCACCGTAGGCAGGGATCCCCATTCTCCACTCAAGTCTGGGATGCAGTGATTTCCTGGCCTTCCCTGATCTGACTTCACAAGCGTGGAGCTGATGGACCACTCATTTACTAGAGTCCATTTTCTTTTTATCACACACACAATGTCCAGTTAAGATTTGTGACACTAAAGGAAAATGCAGGTCATGAATTTAGCTTCTTTATCTCTGTTTGAATTCAGGTTAGACATTAAGACTAGACTTGCAAAAAGGGCTAACAATTAGGTGACAATTTTGCACATTTTAGCTTACTTTTAAGGTATAAAGACTGGAAGGAAAAAGTGGAAGAATAAAGTCTTAAGGTGTGGTGGCTCATGCCTATAATCCTAGCATTCTGGGAGGCCAAGGCAGGTGGATTGCCTGAGCAAGAGCGAGGCCCTGTCTCTAAAAATAGCTGAGGCTGTGGTGGGCTCCCATAGTCCAGCTACTCGGGAGGCTGAGGCAAGAGAATCACTTGAGCCCAAGAGTTTGAGGTTGCTGGGAGCGATGATGTCATAGCACTCTACCAAAGGTGACCAAAGTATGACTCTGTCTCAAAAAAAAAAAAAAAAAAGAAAGAAAAGAATAAATTCTCACAGGAACTAACCACAAATGCAATTTTTTTCTTGTTCATGTAGTATATATGTGCATTTGTGTTGACTTTGGTGCTTTGATGGTAGAGTGATGGTTTATGTGCTTGTTTGCATTTGCAAGAAACCATCCACACGAGCTTGGTAAGATGAGCATGCCGTTCTGGGGAGTCCAGGATACAGGCAGGTTTCAGATCTGGGGTGGGCCAGGGCTCAAGTGGTGTCCCCGAGATGTAGTGATTTTTCCCTCTAAGCCCTCTTCATTTGTAGGCTCCATTCACAGGCAGGTTCTCCCTTCATGGTAACAAAATCACTATGGTATATTCTCCAACATTCGCGTATAATGAGAAAATCAAACTTTCTGGTAGTTCCTATAAAACTGGTAGGTCCTATTAAATCCCAAGAGTCACTCTAATTGGAGTAGCTTAGTTCATGTCCCACCCCAGCATCCAATGTGGTACACTGATTCCTTCTCTCACCTCGGTGTGGTCTCAGAATAGGATTCGTATATAGCAGACTAAATCCAGGGTTTGTGGCTGGAAGGGGGTGGGGAACAGTTGGGGAAGCAAACAGTTGCTGCAGAGTGACTTCATGAGTACATATTGGGGGACTTTATTATCTTGAGGCTCCTAGACAGTTGCTTGGTTTTCAAAAAGTAGTAAGTTCTTGGTGTGGTTTCTGAGTAAGTCTGCATCCCTAGAAACAGGGAGCTAGCAATTTTGCTGATGTCCCTGGGGTGCTCATTGCAGAGTATCAAATTACAGTAGGTGGTAATGGATGCCAGGCTAGGTAGCACTTCGGTGTGTCATTAGATCAATTAGCTTTCTCTGTATGGCGTTACATCAAAGATTGTAGCTGGATAGCTATTCTCCACGTATGTTTTGTTTGTCCCTGAAAACACGTGTTCCATTTTTCTTTGGCCATTCAGATTCATTTCGGGTGACTGTCTTGTCAGCTTAGGCTTAGGGGGAGAGGACAGGCTTCATTTTTGGCAGTGCTTCAAGCCTGGAGCAGCATCCTGCAGCCAGCACCATAAGCTGTGTAATTTGTCCATGGAGGCCTATGCATTATAGAAATGAAAATTCCTTCTCTGACAGCCTTCATTGCTTAGCACGCAGCAATTTGGCTGTCAGAAACAGCTGGCCCTGTAGGGTGGGACAATGGAAAGGCGACCCCAGAGAGGCCAGCGCTTACTCCAGCCTCCCACTGTGAGCGAATCAGGTTACCAAGACTGTCATTGACAAAAGGCTGCTGGGGGCTCTGGGCAGCTTCCAGTGAGCAGGAGCCCATGGCTCAGATAGTTAGTGACACCCTTCCCCCCACGCCTTTTTGCTGAATATAATAAAAATAAATAAATTAAAAATAAACCATTAACCTTTGCTGACACTCAAATGTTCAGTTCTGATTGCGTATTCTACTGGATGATGTGCATTTCTGAGGAAGTAAAACCTTCCTAACCTAACCTAAGTCAAGTTGTTATGGGCACATTGTAGAAAACTCAGAAAGAAGTGGGGGTGTGGGGCAGGATGGATGGCTTGACACCTGCATGTTGGAGGGCTGTAATCTGTTAGTTTCTCCTTACCTTAAAAGCAATGTAGAAAGGGCCAACATTATGAGGCATGTTCAAGCATGAATTAGAAACCAGGCTGTTCATTTTCCCCAGATGCAGGCACTGGGAAGAGCCAGGCAGCCAGTGGGAGGAGAGGACAGAGGAGCTTTGTAGCTTAAACCTCCTGCCTGAATCTGCAGTGGGGCTGGCTCTGTGCGCTTCCTGTATTGATTCCATGACTCACGGAGCATGAGCTAAGCAGAAAGCACACTTAACTACAGAGGAGACAGCTGTCTGTTACAGGAGGACATACTTTCTGGGTTTCATGGCGCCACATTTTTTTTCTATTAGTTTGTGCACTAGAGATGTACTCAATAGTAATATCTCATAAAGGGTCTTTATTTTTTTTTTCCTTTTTGGAAAATAAAAGCATTCTTTAAGAGATCACCTTATAACTATTACTCTTTTATTTTCTCAACTGGATTGTTCATCTAGGATAAGAGCACACAAATTCTGTTTTTCTCTTTTGTAAAAATAAAAAGCTGCATATCAAAATGGGATCTTTTTTTTCTTCTCACGATAGCTGGAGTCTAGTGGAGGTTTAAAGCACTGCAGTGGGGAGTACCTTGTCTTTTTGAAGTGAAAGACATTTCAGAGATAATAGGTGGCTCAAGATGAGCTTGCCTGTTGGAATTTGGTGGTGGTTCAGTGTGGCTGAAATGGTACTTACCACCCTTCCCCTCTAAATCTGTTTCCCTTTTACATGACAGAGGCTGAAGTTCCCAGATGTTGTTTAGATTAAAGAGTGTGTGTGGGGAGGGGGGGAAGCTTTCTTAATGATAATAACAGAGTCAGACTGGCTGGTTCTGTACTGACAGGAAAATGGAGAGATAAAAACTCCATTAATGTTGTGTGCGCTGCCTAAGTAGCCAATAAAACAATGCTGTCCTCACTGGAAGCTGGTCCCAGACTGGCAGCAATTCGTGCCAACTGCAGGAGACAACAGCTGCGCAGAGGGCAGAGGTATTCCAGTCAAGAGTCCGTGGAAATGACTGGCTTGGGGGGCGGTGGCTCTTTTGTCGTCCTGTCCCCTTCCCCCAGCCCACCCCACCTCCCCCATTTTCCTTGGTGAGTCCCTCTTAACGCTTACTCTTCCAGAAATTGAACCACATCTGATTAAAACTTAATGGTTACTCACAGAATGAAGTTGGCTGGTAGTTTCCAAGCCTGTTTGTCTGGGTTAGTTTGAGTTTGTGACAATAGAAATTGTTAATTTGTATGAAAGTGTACCCAAAGATCACAGTCCTTAGAGTTTGATAGAATAGTCACTTACCACAGATGGAATGCTGTATTTTCTCCCCCAAATACCCTTGAATTTATTTGTGCAAAATTAGTGGCAAAAGACCAGTTTTTTAAAAAGCATCTCATTTTATAATAAAAGAGAACAGAATGGCCACGGTGCGGTGTAGTCCGCGTTAACTCTGCGTGTACTTCCTGAGCCCCTACTCTGAGCGAAGGCCTCTCCTTGGGCTCTGAGCCTGGTTGGGCTGTATGTGGAGGAGACCTGACTTTGGGAGTTCACTGTTTCATGGTCAGGCAAGCCCTTAGATCAGCAAAGAATGGAGGGAAGAAGTGCTATTAGAGTGTTGTAGAAAAGCATCCTTGTAAATTCAAAGGAGAGGTGATCCAGTCACCTAGCTATCTGTGTTACCTGTGACTTTAAAATGGAAGTTACTTTGGCTTTTATTGGGGATAGACAAGGGAGAGGGAACAGAGACTTGAGCATTTATTTTTGTGCCACGTCCTGTGCTACAGACTTTATATATATTAGGAAGCTGATATCCATTGCCTCACTATACCGGCAAAAGAAATAGAATCCTTAAGGAGCTAACTCACTCAAGGCTGCAGAGTCTGTTCCTCCTGTTGGTGGGTGCAGCTGTCATAACATGAACCACCAGTCTGGTATCTATTGCACATAATTGCAGTGGACATCAGAGGAGGAGGGAAGGTGTTCTTGATCTCCAGGCTCTTCAGGATGCTGTAGCCCAGGGTAGAGGCACACATTGCTTTTAAATCCTTGAAGACTTAAATTCGGGCAGTCTTCACAGGGGAGTAGAGACATCTACTCACTTTCAGCACACTCACTTGGGTGTACTCCCTGTGTCAGGTACCCAGCCAGGGACTGAGGACTCAGAGCTGAAGAGACAAAGGCCTTCACCTATCGGAGGCAGGTGATCATTTGGTGGGCAAAGCCGTGGGAGAGGAGAACAAGATGGGTATCTAAGCGCCACGGGGGAAGTGAATCTTGATGCTGTACCTGGAGATGAGCTTAGCTGGGAGTGAGGCTTGTCCATGTGACTGTCCTGAAATGGACTTTGAGGTCAGAGTGAAGATGGTGGGTAAAACACGCAGGAGAGTAGCAGGAAGTAATGCTTTGAGGTGAACCTGCGCTTCCAGTTTGGAAACTACATGTGGATTGTGAGACATCTCAAGGTTTTTGGCTGTCGACCTCTCATTCTCAGGCCACTCCCAGGCCACATCAAGTGGCCAGTGGCCATAGTATCTCAACCATGGTTTCTTCTCTCTTGGGACTAAAGATGCCAAAATAAGGTTATGGGAAAATTATTTTTTCAGGTAAAGCCTTTATGTTAGGCATTTTTAAAGATGGCATTTGGCCTCTCCTGGTATAGTTTTAATTTACATGGCAAACTAGGGAGACTATTCTGAGAAAATATGACTCCTCAGTGATTAATATTAGATATAGAAAGGCCTTTAACAAATCAGCTCGTCTTTCTCTAAATGTCAGGCTATCACTGTGTTAAATTTATTTAATGTATGTTTAAAGGACTTTGGTGAATTCCAGGTGTGACACTTTGGTTTTCATTTTTACATTTTATGGTAGCTTAAACGGCTCCATAGTGTTCTTGACAGATGCCCGTCTGTGTCCACAGTGATGAAGAGCACTGTGTATATTAAAGGTGTTGGCTGATGGGTTGGTGGTGACTAGCTTTCCATTTTCTGTTCAGTAGATGACACCTGGAGGGTAGAATCTGCGTACTGGTTATCAATCTGAAGGATTCCCTTTATTCTATATAATAACTCTACAGGTTGAGGGATGCCTGGTTTTACCATTGGTTTTTAGCCCTGCTATGGGGCAGAGCTGGACTGTTGTCCATTGTGAGCATTGCTAGGTAATGAATTATTCATTTATTAACTTTTGACGTAACGTTAGAGCTAACCGAGCACCATTTCCTCCCATGCATTCTTTCAGAGTAAGAAAAGGGAATTCAAAGACAAGTCACAGTAACTACTGTTACTTTTAGTTGGTAAAAGAAAAATACTATGAACAAAAGGGAGGAAATAAGTGTGAGAAGAGTCAGGATTATGTTGTAAGACCGTCAACAGTAGCAGTAATTACCCTTTAGTAATGCTTGTATCAGGTTCTGTTCTGAGTGCTTTATATACGTTAACTCACCTAATTCTTGAAATAATTCTGTAAGTAGGTATAATTTTTTACCTAAATTTTGCAGGGGAAGGAAATGAGGCACGTACTGTTAGGGCTTACAGCTTTAAAGGTAGGAAATGGCAGGGCCAGAATTCTAACTCAACTCATCTGACTCAGTTCTGGGTTTTAACCACAGTGCATTGGAGGAAGTGGGGGATACTTACTGAGGACACATGGGCGGGATGGGGTGTAGGGTACCTGCTAAAGGTTTTCGTTGCATTTTTAGTATCTATGAATTGTCTTACCCATTTGGGCTGCTATAATAAAATCCCAGAGGTTGAGTAGTTTATAAACAACAGACATTTATTTCTGTTTTGGAGACTGGGAAGTTCAAGATGAAGGAACTGGCAGATTTGGTGTCTGGCAAGGGCTTCTAGGTTCATAGGTGGTGTCTTTTTGCTATGACCTCGTGGTGGAAGGGACATGGTAGTTCTCTGGGGTCTTTTTATACAAAGACTATTTCTACAAGGGCACTAACTCCAGAGGGCTCTGCTCTCACAGTCTTATAACCTCCTAAAGGCCCTACCTCCTAATATCACATTGAAAATTAGATTTAGATAAATACGTTTTGGTGGGACACAAACATTCAGACTATAGCATAGACTGAAAAAATATATATATATGTATTTTGCAGGCGAAGGAAATGAGGCACATTATGTTAGCGCTTGTACATATATATGTAAATATAATAAATACATATTACTATGTATGCATACATATATATAACATATGTATGTTTCCGTGAGTTAATACTGTATTTGAAAAATCCCAGTAGGTGTGTATATGAGATCTGTGGTTCCCTTATCATCCTTGCTATTTGGTGTACAGTAAACCCCACAGTTGGGAACCAC
>NW_003852493.1:5054121-5061743 GCF_000181295.1 Otolemur garnettii | reverse complement strand
TATTCATATTTATTTGCTGTAAGAAAAAACAAACATTAGCTTGACGCCTGTAGCACGGTGGTTATGGCGTCAGTCACATACACCGAGGCTGGTGGGTTAGAACCTGGCCCAGGCCAGGTAAACAACAATGACAACTGCAACAACAACAACAAAATAGGGCATTGTGGTGGGTGCCAGTAGTCCCAGGTACTTGGGAGGCTGAGGCAAGAGAATCGCTTAAGTCTAAGAGTTTGAGGTTGCTGTGAGCTGTGACCCTGCGGCACTCTATCAAGGGTGACATAGTAAGACTCTCTTTCAAAAACAAAACAAAAAACCAAAACAAAACATTACCTTACACATTGGGTCTTGTCTTTGCCAAAGGCATTAGAAGTTGACTGTAACTGAGAAGTAGTAGTGAAAGCATTTTTGTGTGTATATGTGCGTTAGGAAAGTTCATCTAAAATTATCCTTGAAGTAAGATATCTTGTATGTGCCTAGTTTTTCTTTGTTTTTCCAATTCCAGTTTATTTCTCAGCAAAAACACAAGTTTTCTTCTAAATAAAGACTCAAAACTTGCCCCAATTTCTACCTAGTTGTACTGTTTATTTCTATTAGTAGAGCAGACAGCCTGCTCTTTTTATGTGCAAAGTAAAAAACAATAGAACACCTCACAGTTGTGTTAAACCACACTAAATTTGGTTCAGAGTTTTAAGAGACTGAGTTGAATTTATGCTAGTATGTGTTGTCTTAAAATCAGCCTGACTCAACAGCGGTGCTGGCAGATTCAACAAAAATGCTGCACATGAAACAACTAAAATGTTTTTTTAAAAAAATTTTTAAAAAGCTATTATCTAAGAGTCTTTTCCTACCCCCATACTTAATGCATTAAAAATTAAAACTAACAGAAGCTAGCCTTATCCTTCCTGACAATTTTAGAAAATAAGCCATTCTAAAACTTACAGAGATTATCATTTCCCTCCTGGATTTATGAAATAAGGAAGCAGAATCAACAAGACAGATGTTTCTGAAATGGACTAGGGTTTAGTGAGCTGAAGCTTGGTAGAAGTTTTCTCAGAATTGTTGACAGTGTGAATGGTAAACATAGGTCACTGCTCATGTTTTTATTCCCTTTTTAAATTCATGTGTTAACTTTGACGTCCCATCTCTCATTGTAGCAATCCTTACTGTGTCTGTCTCAGGGATACCCAACTCTCTGGTTGTTCTTTGAGTCACCTGGAGAGTTAGGACGATGAAGTCTCCAGGCACTTTTTCTTTTTTTTGAGACAGAGTTTCACTATGTTGCCCTCTGTAGAGTGCTGTAGTGTCACAGCTCACAGCAACCTCAAACTCTTGGGCTTAAGCAATTCTCTTGCCTCAGCCTCCCAAGTAACTGGGACTACACGTGCCCACCACAACGCTTACTATTTTTTGGTTGTAGTTGTCGTTCTTTGGCGGGTCCAGGCTGGGTTCAAACCTGCCAGCTCTGGTATATGCTGGTGCCCTAGCCACTGTGCGACAGGCACCGAGCCACTCTCCAGGCACTGAGCCACTCTCCAGGCACTTTTAATGTGCAGCTGAGGGTGAGAATAGCTGAGCTCATTCTGTCTTTTAGCCCTAGGGTTTGGGGTCATCCTTGCCTGTTCTTTCTTTTCTGCACACTGAGTTTCCACATGCTGGACATTGGGTGCAAGGATACAGGAAGCCAGCCTCTGCAATACAGAGATTAGTTTATTAACCCATTGATCTCTGGAGAAACTTGTAGTGAGAGAATTCAGCTGGCTGTAATGTTGCCTCTATGTGAGGGAGGATGGGGCTGACAGTTTGCTAATCTCTAGCTGTTCTTGAATTGCTTTTTAAGGGTAGAAATGTGTAGCATAAGGTATATATATATATATACACACACATACACACACAGATGTATACTTTTTTTTTTTTTTGAGATTTTTTTCCCCTCCTTTAATTGGTGCTTGGACAAATAGAGCACATTTCAGATGAGAAGGGTGTTAATTAAGGCCACTCTGAAGAATTAATTTCACATGAGAAATTCTGGCCCAGTTGGGAATTTGGGTTATTGATGGTATATATAGATTGTTCGTATTAATTGTGAGGTAAGTTGCTTCTTAAAAGTTGCAATATCGCAAATGATCAGAAAGCGGATGTTTCGACTTGTGCTGATGTAAATTAATCATAGGTGTGGAATCTTGAGGCTTGCGATGAAAAGACTGCTAACACATTCAACTTTAGGCATGTTTTATTTTATAGAATTAATTTATAAAAAAATGAATCCTGGTGTTCTAATTAATAGTAACCAAAATCAAGAGGCTATAATTCCATTAGTGGTTCAAATGTTTAATGATGCTCTAGCAGATTAAAGTATAGAAAATGTCTCTGTTTTGTGGTTGCTCATGTAAATTTACTTGAGTGAAGGAATTCAGAGATTTAAGTATCATAGATAATGTAGTCTTGATAATAGCACCTCATTCCAGGAGTAAGCTTCTACTCACCTGCTCACTCCATGTCATCCCCACCCCAGAGTATCATTGGAACCCCAAAGAAGATGCCATAATCCTTCCTACCTTTTTGTCTTCCTTTTTATTTTCTTCTAATACTTCACATATCATCTGTCAAAGGCTGTTTGTTTCATTTTAATTCTCTGCCATTTACTGAGTATCAGTGTGTAGTTGGTGGTTTGAAGATTCTCTGTGGTTCTCATCAGAGTGGTAGGTGGTATCTGCCTCTATTTATAGATGGGGATATAGGCTCAGAGTAATGTGGTCAAGATCATGGTGCCTAGGAAGTAACAGGCCTAGTTTTAGTTCTAAGCTGTATGATTCCAGCGATTTGGCTCATTCTACAAAAATTAAGCGGGAGACAGAGTATGTCCAGTAATTAACTGGTGTTGCACAGCACACTCAAGATCTAAGATATACAGAAAAGGCTTTAAGAGTTTTCAGACTTTTTTTTTTTTTTAATAACAATTTATTGAATTAGTTCATATACCAAAACGTTTGCTCTTTTATTGGTGCACAATTCAGTGGGTTTTGGTATATCCACAGATTTGGGCAACCAACACTGCTAGTCTAATGTTAGAATGTATTCACCATGCTGAAAAATAAACCATTAGCATGTGAGACTGGTTTTAAAGCTACAATCATGGGCATAGAAGCCAAGGATTAGCCTCTCAATCATCCTGTAACCTGAGAGAAGGTAGAAACCAAGTTCCTAGCCCAAACCTGTCATAGGCGCAGAGAGACACACTAGGGTCGCTTTCACAGAAGCCTCCAGAATGACGAATTCTCAACTTTATTTTAAAAACTCACCCCCAATTTGATGAATTCACCAATCTCACTTCATTCTATTCATTGTATGATAAAAACAGCGGGACAGAAATGTTTTTCCTAGGCCCGTATTATGTGTTTTGATTTTTCTAAGCTGTGTCTGCCACCCTCATTATTCTGCCTGGAGAATCATCTGCATCTTAAGACGTCCAGGGCATTTTCAGCACAGGTTAACTTGAATACATGAAGTGATTCAATGTAGTTATGATTTGAAATGACTCACACATTGAGCGATGTCATGTGCAAACTTAAAAGCGATCCCATCCAGCAAATGCTAATAACAGGCAAGTTTATTCCTTGGATCTTCCTACTCTTGAACAGTCAACTTTGGTCACAGCCTCCTTTCTGTTACCTTTTTCACGCTTGTTATAATAGTAAGTTCAGGAGCATTACGGAGCAATCTATGTTACTTGTCCTTTTCTTCCCACTGTGTGTTGCATGTATAAACAGGTTGGGCTGGGAAGGTGGGGAAATGGGTGGTGGGGTGGAGAAGAACTTTAAGAAGATGACATTGTCTTGGTGAACAGAAGACCCCTTCTTTTCCTTCCCTCAGCCTCTCCGGTCACCTTGACTGACTATATCTGGAAGGAGGCCAGCCAGTGAGAGCTCACTGTGCAAACCGTGTGATGGGGGCGTGGCTCCAAGTGACCAACATGGGAATAATTTTCAGGAAGAAAAGTGACATTTTGCTTGTCAGATGAAAGATCTCCCTTCATCTCCCTTCTTACATTGTACTGACAATATCTTAGTTTCCAGTAATGTTACCTTGCTAGTGTGGTATTTCAGTGTTGCTCTCAAGCTGCTTTTCTGTGTTTATAAATATCTGTGTGCAAACATATAACATTTAGTAAAAAGATTATGTTCTAGCAGGGGTGTCCAACCTGTGTTCCAAGCACCACATGCAGATTATGTGAGGACTGCTTTGCTTATCTGTGGCATCAGATATTGTGAAAATTATGCACAGACCTTTCTTTTTGCTCATTAGCTTTCATTATTGTTTGTGTATTTAATGTGCTGCCCAATCATTGTTACTCTACAACTCCTATTCTTCCAGGGTGTGGCAGAGAAGAGAAAAGGTTGGATATCCCTGCCAATGTCGGATCAGGGAATACCTCTTTATTTGCAAATGTAAGTCAGTAGGAAGCGATGGTTGAATGTATACAGTTAGTTTATATGTTGTATTTTTGCATGAAATAAATATTTTCTCTTAGTCTCTATAACATTGGGGATTGAGGTCCCCGTCCTTTCCCTCCTTTGTTTTGCCTTTAATTAAAAGCCATGACAGTGCTAAATGTAGGTTCTGGTAAGCCTACCTCTGGAAGGTCCTTCTTATGCTTTGAATCCATTATCAAAGTACACCATTTAGTAAGAGGTGAAAAATACAACTTATCTTTGAGGAGTCCACCCAATAGTAAAATTAAAACATTGGAATGGACTTGTAGGGGCCCTGATAGTTAAGTTTGAGAACAACAGATATGGGAGCATAACAGATATGGGGGCATATAGCTCAGACAAATGTGGACATGGGGACTTCTGGAGGTGATGCTGGAGCTGATCCTAAAGCATAGGGGTTTGCCAGATGGAAAAAGATGTTTCCAGCAGACAGGAGCAAAGGTAGAAGTTGAACAAGAACATGCCATCTTCCGGGAGCTGTAAAGTGCAATTAGGGTGAGTGGACCTATGGGGAGATTGACTTGCTGGGATTGGAGATGTCTCAGCCAGATCATAAAAATCAGACTCTGCTGGTGCTAGAGAGAACCATTCACAGCTTTAAGCAGAGGAGAGCCACCAGTGAGCTTTGCACAGTGACAGTTAACTGCCCTGATGACATGGACACAGAAGAAACTACAGAGGAGTCAGTTGAAGTACTGCTGGTGGGAGAGGTCAAGGGCTGGACTGAGGCAGTGGTAGGGTTTGTGAAGTAGATTTAATTTCTGGCTTGGTCAGCAAGGTTTGTCACTGACTCCATTGCAGAAGATGGGACATAAAGGAAGATGAGCAGGTTGATGGTGGTGGGTAAGGTGGGCATGACTTCAGTCCTGGGACCTGGATGTAGTTTTATGCCCCTGGAGAGACTGTTCTTGATAGACCCGCATGTTGCACTATTTCTCTATGTGCATTTTCTTACTTAGTTATCCTCCAATTGGCAAGCAAATTATTGGTAACCAAATTAAATTAAACCTCTGAGATTTAAGAACTAAACTGCTAACTTAACTGAAAAATGTTATTATTACTTTTTTGCTTTAATGATTGGTTTGGGTGTCATCTCAGTACTGGAGTAGATTGGAAAACCATCTTTAATTAAGGAGTATCCCTTCCTGTTAGCATCATTCCTGAGAAATCCTACAAGTAATTGTAAAAGAAATGTCTAAAGAGAGAATGTTTGAGCTAGAAGTAAATTTAGCAAGTTGGGCCACCACCCTGAGCATATAGTTAGGAAAAGATGGATTCCAGAGAAGGGAGAATAGCTTCCCACTGTCACTGAGCAGTGGTATAGGACATGGCTGGCTTCTCGGGTCTGTGTTTTCTCCGTGGGACCTTGATAACTCCCTGAATAGGTCCATAGAGATGATACAGCAGAATTTGAAGAACTATAAAGTTCAAGACTCCTCCATCAGTGGTGGACCCAGAGTTACCTAAATTCTTGACCTTAATCTTATTTTAAATTAACTCATTGTTCATAGGTCAATAAGGATTTGTTGACTAATCTAGTGTGGAAAGGATACTACCTAAATTCTTATACAACTTGAAGATAAATAAGAGGCTATTTTTCTTTTCAAGAAGCTGGCAGGTTAGTTTTTCAGATAACTTATTTACAGGACTGGCAACTACTTGTAAAATACACAGCTTGTCTGACATAATTAATGGTATCTAGTGTGTGTATGTGAGTGCTGTCTGGAAAATATCCAGCCACGTATGTCTCTATTTTCGTATTACATGACTAGATACTTTCTAGACCGCCCTTATACTTACGCAAGGAGAAAATCAGGCCATGCAAAACAGCAAAACATTGTTCTTTTCTTTTAACTTGATCTTTTTTTGCTTGTTATCTTGTTCTCTCTGCACAGGGGGCAAGCAGTTTCTTGACTAGCCTTGGAAGTATCTATATGCCTGTGGGCAAATAATAAATTAAACCAAACAATTAGAAAAAGAATGTTGATCTTCTTTTATTCAGCTTGTTCCTGTTGAACCTTAATTAGGTTGTGTGATCTGGTGAAAATTGTGTTTAAGTGGGTAACTGACATAAATATTTGCAAGAGGGCAAAGGGTATTTAGTCTTATTGCTCTGGCTTTGCATTTAAGCCTAGAGTGGACAGTTAGCCATGTAGAGATGTTTTCCTACTAAGTTAATTACCTTGAAATTGTTAATGCCTTTGGTTTCCCTGTAATGGTAGACTTCATTCACTCCACAAATATTTAAATCAGTTTGGTACAAATGATAGGACCAGGCATTAAAGATACAGTAGCACATTGAATGCACAGAGTCCCTACTTTCAAGAGGTTCCTCGTTGAAACTTTGCTCAACACAGTAGGACCTCCATAGTTGACCACCTCCTTAAGTTGACCTAATTTTCATAGACCAAACGTGCACCACATGTGCATGTCAGGACAGTAGGCTTAGATCCTTATGTTGACCCCCTCTGTATGTTGCCCAATTTGTTACAGTCTCTTGGGTGGTCAATCAGAGGCTCCACTCTATCTGTGTAGTGAAGGTAGACACATGAACACCAGGTGAAGCTTAGGAGAAACAAAACACCAGACATCCCATTAGAGAACCAGAAAATCTGGTCCTGGCCCAGTGGGTGGTAGCCCTGCCAACTCCTGTAAAAGTGCTTTGAGATCCTGAACTGATGAGAGCCTGTGTAGTCTTAGTGTGAGGATAGTCATCAAGAATTACCACACTCCTGTGAGATGACAGCTGCAGCATGGCTGTCTCATGGCACTGGGGAGTGCTGACGTGCTGCTGTACCGGATATGCACACAGGAGAGGCCATCTGATTCCAGTGAAGTCTGCCTCTGTTTAGGAGTGGTGGGTGGGAGAATGGAAGAAGTGACCAGTTCCTCACTTTTTCCTTCTACCTGTTCTTAATTCCCATCTACTCAAGGTGCTCTAATTCTTCACTCAGGACCTTTTTGAGATGTAGATATGTATAGAATAGAGCTACTTGGGTTTAGTCTTAGGGGGATGTCACTAAATTCATTCAACTTCTTTTTTTTTTTTTTTTTTTTTTTTTTTGAGACAGAGCCTCAAGCTGTCCCCCTGGGCGGAGTGCCGTGGCATTACAGCTCACAGCAACCTCCAAC
>NW_003852493.1:5028942-5053933 GCF_000181295.1 Otolemur garnettii | reverse complement strand
GAGCCTCATTCAACTTCTTGTGCAGGAATTGACCTGACTCCAAGGGTCAATGGTTGATCTGTGGAGTGGATGAGAACTGGTAGGGTTAAAAAAAAAAAAAAATGAAGCCCAGATGGAAGAATAAGGGGGAAAGTGTGCTGGGTCTGTTGGATTCCTTTATTGAGCTACCGGCTGCTCTAGAAGGCCTGCTATGTCATTGATAACATCAGTTTGACCAGAAATGCTGCGTATTTCTTTCCCAGTCTGGTTAATAGAAGGCTCCAGTGGGAATTGTATAGGGGGAAAAATAAGGATAGGCAAGTGAGAGAGCAGGAATGGGGAAGGAAGAGAGAAAGGGGTAAGTAATAATGGGGTGCCTCTGAGTAAGGGGTGTGTATGTGTGCGTGTCTTTGTGGAATCTGTTCTTCTCACCTCCTATCTACCGAGGAGTCGTCTAAGGGGTATTCTATTTTAGTCAGTAGCCTTTCTATTTGGTGTCTGGGTTTCTTCTAAGTCACCACCAATGGAGGAACAAGTATGGGGCTATTAGTTTTTCATGTTACCTCTTTTCAGGCATCTTTGTAGAACCCTTTATAATATTTATTTAAAACTTGTATTTGGATGAGTCAAAATGGTCAAGTCTCAGCAGTTTCGTGGGATTCAACCTAATAATTCTGCCCTAGTCACTGTCATTCTCTCCTTACAGCCACTCCTTAGATATTACGTTTATAATAATAGCTACCACTTATTTAGCGCCCACTCTGTGCCATGTGCTTCACATGTGGTAACTCCGAAAGGAAGGCGTGATGCTCATTTTGTTGGTGGGAGAGACTGGCCAGGGCGGTTGGCCTCAGATTACATGGTGAGCGATTGGCAGGGCTGGGATTCCTTGGTTCAAGCCTGGACTCTTTTTGTGTTCCTGTAGCCCAGCGCCTTTGTTCCCTCAAGATTTATCTTCCATCCTCTTACTTTAGATTTCTGTGCAGATAAATGAGACTTTGGCTGGACAGATGAAAGAGATTTCAGTGGACCACCAAATCACTTCAGTTGAGAGTTATGAGGTTACAGAGTGTAAGCAGGTTGTCTCCAGCAGTGTAGTCTATACGTAATTACAGTCAGTAATTAAGTAATCTATGGTGGGTCCCTCTCCAATCAGCTAAATTGTACTTGAAATTCTGGAGGAGAAAGTGCTCTGATATTTGGACCGTAAATCCATCACTGGGGACAGAATGTTAGGAAAGCCCATTTTCATTGTATCTTTATAGCGAATCCTCTCTTTAGGCCATGCGACAGACCTTAATCTTTTCTATAAAACATTCTAGAAATTTTGTCCTTCCTTATGCCCTGCCTTCCCTCTACAATTCTTTTTTTTTTTTCTTTCATTGTTTAATAGTATGGTAAATTTAATCCCAGTTTTGTACGCAGATATACATCTAGAGAGAAAAGTCTTTCTATGGCAGAATCTCTTCCCAGGATTTCTTGGGAAATTTATGTGTTTTTCCAGATCTGGAGAAAAATCAGTTCTGAGATAAATGGGGAAAACTCTTTAGTTCTCTTGTGAGAATTAAAACAGTCTACATAGAGACATGACTAGATAGGAGTCTACTGATGTCAGATGGAAAGCAAGAGCAGGAAAAGCTGACCTGTGGTGTTGAAGGGTAAGATTGACTTTTCTTGGAGCCAGATCAGGATAGGAGCATGTAGGAGAGAGTTGGTCATAACTGCTTGTAGCTGTTGCTAGGTTATAAATGGGTGTTTGGGGCCCAGTCTGCTACTACCAGTGCATCATCTATGCAAATAAAACAAGTTTATAGGCATAGCATACTATATACAAATCCTGTGCATGGTATTCCCAGAAATAAGTTTCGGAAGTAAAACAAGAGCTTAAATTGGCAGTTTCAACATGTGATTCTGCTAGTTCTGTTAGCTTGTGTGTAGATCTGCATGTAGGTTATTTGTAAGGGTCAAAAAACTTTGTTTTTTAAGGGGCCAGATAGGAAATATTTTAGACTTTGCAAACCATACAAACTTTGTCCCAACTATCAACTCTGCCATTTCAGTGTGTAAGCAGCCATAGACTATATGTAAAATGAACAAGTGTGCCTGCTCCAATAAAGTTTTATTTACAAAAACAGACTATGGGCTAGATTTTGTCTACTATTAGAATATCATCCAATAATGTTTCCTGGCATTTTCTAGGATTTTAATATTTGCTGTAGGCTGCAATTTTTTGTAAATACTAAATGTGATATTTCTCATTTAACAATATTTTTCGATAACCAAAATAATGAGTAAAGAATATTTGGAAATATTTTAAGAATAATATATTTCTGGTAATTCTGGAGAAATTCCTGGAAATTTCCATTTTTCATTCTTATTCTTTTATGTATAAAATGCGAATATCATTTCCTGTCTATCTTGTTACTGTCAGGATTGAGTCAGACAATTCAAGTATTATAGTTAGCATAGTTCAGAACTAGGTGCTCACTAAACAATAGCTGGTATAATTAGTAACTTTTTTTTTTTTTTTTTTTTGAGATAACATCTCACTCTGTTGTCCCAGGCTAGAGTACCCTGACATCAGCCTAGCCTACAGCAGCCTCAAACTCCTGGGCTCAAGCAATCTTTCCCCCAGCCTCCCAAGTAGCTAGGACTACAGGTGTCTGCCACAAGGTCCAGCTAATTTTTCTATTTTTAGTAGAGATGGGGTCTTTATTTAGTAGACAGGGTGTCTTGTTCAGGCTGGTCTTGAACTGCTGAGCTTAAGCAAGCCACCTGCCTTGGCCTTCCACAGTGCTAGGATTACAAGCATGAGCCACCATGCCTGGCCAGTAACTCTTCAAGATGGGAAATACTTACCCCTATCTTATGGAAAAGGGAAGTTGTATTTGCCAGGGGTTGAATAATTTGTGGAGGTCACATTTAGTAGGTCGGAAAACTGGCTGCTTCTTAAGCCCATGTTCTTGTTACGATATCCTTCTTCCTAAAGTAATTTTGATTAATGGTAATGCTACAGTAAGATCCCCTGTGGTTTCTTTGGGTTATAGGCCTGGGTGGAACACAGGGAAGATATGAGTGGTTCTTCAAAGGGCAAGGATTTGTAATATTTGGAAGCTGCAATTTCTAGTAGGCAAGGATACAACTGTAACTAAAAAAATTGAGAAAACTTGTCCTGATTTTTCTTCCCTGTTGCTAGCTCCTGTGTTGACTGCCAAGAGCTTGTTTGATTTTAAGTGCTTTTTATGCTCGCCTGTTATTCAGGTTCCATCATATTACAATGACTTTTCAGAAACTATGCATGTTCTTTTAACTGAGATTAAAGAAAAATGTACTACCTTGTTTAACACCCAAATTGGTGTTAGAAAACTTGACATGATGTCCCCTCTCCCCCTTCCTCAAAGTTGCCCTCCAAATTCCTTCACAGGAACGCACCTTTGACCTGTACAGTCAGGTTTTATACAGTTTGGTTAGCTGCCAATAATTAAAACTCCATAGCTAAACAAATAAGTTGACTAAATTAGTAGGAAAAAAACTCAGCTCAGTGAAAGTTTTGTGGCAAGTGGCTAGAGTTTGTTATATACATATTTGTTTCATTTTGCTGATTTCAATTAGTGTGTATGTCAGTTTTCTTTTTGAAGTTCGTTTTTATCTTTTTGTTTTGGACACAACTCCTTTCACTACCTTTCAAGCTTGCTTATTAACATGAAGGATATCTGTGGGGAGATGGATCCTGAGTAGCACATTTGTAGAGTTAAATACCCAGAATTTATTCAACACATAAGCTCCTATTTCACCAACCTGTTCTTTCTTGTGGTGTATACCACAGGTTTTCATGGGTTATTTGAGAGCCCAATGAGCTTTTAAACAAATGTTAAGACATATTTAATTTGGAGATTTGATTTTTAGCTAATAACTCTTGAGTACTAACCATATGTTAACTGCTGTAAAGGAGGGTTGAATAGAAGAGTAACATGCGATCTTTACCTAGTGGTAAACTGGCTTTGAGACAAACCCAGTTCGTGGCAGAGAAGTGCCAAGTTGAGTCACAAAGAATGTAAATACAGGAAGAATTCGAATGAGAAAAATCTGGAAAATAATAGCAATCTCTAGAAAAGGCTGAATACAGTCAGGAGAACCCAAACACCGTCTTGGAGGATCAGAAGGAAGGGAAGTGAGAAGAACCTTTGTAATTAAAAAGAAAAAAAAATAGGATGATCTCTGATTTTTAAAATGAGAATTAGGAAAGTAGCTATCAATCTTTCTTTATTTTCTTGCTTATCTAAACGTCTCACCTACATAGTACCTACATGTATAACTTAAAGATAACATTGACCCCAGACCAGACAGCTTAGCACTCACCTCCTCCTCAAATACAGTTGATCTTTGGCAGAGCAGTGTGAACCTGCCAAATTTCCCTGCACCCAGCATCTTGGAAAATACCAGTATTTTAACAGTTTATTCTGAAACTCAAGGGTTTGTGGGTACTGCTCCGCTGATGAGTTTGTTTTGGGGGGTACCCACTTCAGGAATGGACTTTTCCGTGTTAACTTGGCTAAACCATTATGGAAAATGGCACATTTCTAGTTGAGCTCTCTATAGCAGTGGGGGTGGGGGATGTTTTTATGTGTCTTAATTTTAGTGTGCTTTTTACATGTCTAGATTTTCTTTTCAAATAAATTGTGAACCTTAGTTTGAACTGAAGACTGGCTTAATCGTATGTGTAAAGATATTTCCCTTGATTTGCAAGTTGGGTAGAAGATTTTCTTTTCCATATAATTACTTAGGAATGTGGTCTCTGGGGCTTGTTTTCTGCATAGATTTATTTACATGAAAGTTTTCTTGGCCAAATGTTCTTTGGGGTTAAAAAAAAAAAAAAGATACTGCTTTCCAAAAAAAGTAAGTTCTTCAATGCTTTGTGTTACTTAACAATTTGAATGGGAAAGTTTGGTTTTAATAAAAATTTCCTTTTCCTCTGGCAAATGTTGATGTTTTTCAAGTCTTCCTAAAGGAAAAGGGAACGTGGAGCTTTTTGTTTTCTGTTAGTTATCGCAAACTCCCCTTTCCTTTCCTTTCCACATGGTGCTCCTTCTCCACCATTGTTTTACAAGTCTTTGAACTTGATCTATATACTCCTGAGAGTGTTGCTTGAAAGTGGACCCAAACCAGGTATTTCTGAGTGAATAAATAAGAAATTCGTTACTCTAGCATACTAGATGGCTTTCAGAGGGGCTAAAGATCTGGGAAGGGAGAATAATTGATATATACAAAGTCATTGTTTTTGTTTGTTTTGTGTGTGTTTGTGGGGGGGGCGAGATGGTCTAGGGTGCATGTTATGTGAGCTTTAAAGGGACTTGATTTTGAAATGTACCAACAACAGGTCTTAATTGAGTTTTGTGTTGCTGAAGAAAATAATCTCAATATTAGTATAGATCCATGATCTCCACGCATTGCCTATTCATGTTTTCAAACTATTCTATACTTGCTACACTTATAAATAAATTGGCTTTGTTTTATGGTCCCAATTGAAAGGCGGGTTAAGTGTGTACTTCCTTTAGCCGGCATATTCACAACTTCAGAATTTTCTTCTGCTTAGCTGGTTTCTTTTCTTCTTTCCCTCTGGAGCCCTGAGGGAACATTGCATTGCCATAGTGAGAGCTGCTGGAAAACTTGTCATTCCACAAGCACCTCTTCCACTCCCCAGGCTCCCCAGGAAACAGAGAGAAGCTCTGAATGAAGGCACATTGCTCAAAGGACTGAGGGCAGATGCGACTGGGAACTAGCTTGAAGGTAGCTGAGTCAAGTTTACCCAGGAGCTCTGTTGTGCCGCCAGAGCTGGCTGTGCAGCCATTTCAGCAAATCATCCCTTTTAATGCTGTTTGGCAGAGATCAAATATATAGGGTAGGTGGTTTGCCGCAAATGATTGTTTTGTTGCTTTATCTTAATCTAACAAAAGAAAGTTAGGACCAGCCTTAATAGTTCTTAACTTCTTGCATTGCCTTGATGTTAGTCTTTGTTGGGTATATCTGCACAGCTATTTTTTAACTTCGGGCAAGTTGTTTAAATACTACCAATATTTCCCTTCCTATCAAATGCTTCTGCCATCTTTTTCACCTTACAGGGACATTATATTTATTTTTTCCTTTTAAATAGATTTTAATTTTTAGAGAGGTTTCAGGTTGAGCAAATTGGGCAGAAAGTACAGAAAACTCCCATATGCCCCCCCCCCCACTGTCAGTATCAGTGGTACGCTGATTACAATCCATGAATCTACATTGTCTCATCACTACCACTCAATGTCCATAGCTCACGTTGGGGTTAACTCTTGGTGTTATACATTCTGTAAGTGTAGACAAATTGTAATGACTTGCATCCACCATTATAGTATTGTACAGAGTAGTTTCAGTGCCCTGAAAGTCCTCTGTGTTCTGCCTGTTCGTCTCCCTTTCCTCACTAGCCCCTGGCAACCATTGGGATTTGACTGTGTCCATACTTCTACCTCTTTCAGAAGTACATTTTAGTACTAAGTGTCCTTTGGAAGATTTCGAAATCTCTGTGAAGGTTAAAGTACTAATAAGGTTGTGATAAGTTATGGGGATGCTATGAATACCTACTTGGAATAGAGTTAGTAAGATATTTCTATAAGGGGAGACCTGAAGTACAAAATGTTGATGTATGTGTTTGAATTTAGCGTCTAGATTGCTCAGATATAGTTTGAATCTTGTGTTTAGAGACAGAAGTCAGGAACTCAAGATTAAAACCTCCTAGGGTTGGTCTGTATAGCCTCCTTGGATGTAACACTTTTCAAGAATAATTTATTTTTTAATTTATTTTTATTTATTTTATTATTTTTATTATTTTTGGGACAGGATCTGGCTATGTTGCCCAGGCTAGTCTCGAAATCCTGGCCTCCAGCATGCCTTCTGCCTCAAGTTGCAGATTTAACACTTCAGAAGAAGGTCTCTGATAGCTGTTAGGTGCTTTCTTTTTAAAAAGAAAGACGGATTTCTCTCTCTCTCTCTCTTTTTTTTTTTTTTTTTTTTTGGTATTTTTTGGCAGGGGCTGGGTTTGAACCTGCCACCTCCAGCATATGGGGCCAGCACCCTACGCCTTTGAGTCACAGGCACCACCTAATTCCTCATTTTTTAAAAAACTTTTCTTTATGTAAAAGTTTATTTTTGTTAATTTAATTTCAAATAGTACAACAGTATAAAATATAGACACATATCGATATGAAAGTTCTCACCTTTTTTCTCTTTTTCACCTTTGGCTAATAGGTCGGAACACAGACTTACCCATGTACATCCCTTTTCACATGCAGACATTTTTGTATATTAACAAAATATGCATATTAATTATGTTTAAAAATTGGTAAAACATGACCACATATCTTACTTTACAACTTGATTCATTGTGGAATTTTTTAGAGCAAAATTTAATCTCAAGCTAAGTAGTGCCCTCTTAGTGTTCCTTACCTGGCTGTAACATGGTAATAACCTGTCCTCAGGTGGGCCTGTAATTTAAAGGGGGGTAGGGGACACCTTTCATGTTAGGGACAAATCCAAGTCTATGACTGTTGACATGAGAGGTTTTTTTGTTGTTGTTTTTGTTTTTTGGTAGTTTTTGGCCAGGGCTGGGTTTGAACCCACCACCTCCGGCATATGGGATCCATGCCTTACTCCTTTGAGCCACAGGTGCCACCCTGACCTGAGAGTTTTAGTCATGAAGGATGTTAGTTTTTAATTTCCAAGGCAGGTGATGCACTGTTTCAGGCTGTTGCCATGGCATCAGTTATGTCAGATTTTTATTTTCTGGAGGCTGTGTTAATATATTAGCCTAGTTGTTCTGGCTACTATCCTTTGAGCATTTTGAGATACCTTCCTGCCCTTTAAGGTGGTGTGATGTTGAATTACTTTTGAGAGGAAGTAATGGATAACAGGGATAGCATTAATAGAATAACTTTATTTTTTGTATATATTTATTTAAGGGTATTTTTTTGTGTATATTTTTTTAACTATGATAGCTATAGTTAATTGCTAACCCTGTGACTTTTAATTATGAAATGGGGTTAAAATTGTTCAGCTCAGTAGTTTCCCAGTGTGGTTAACAGAGAAGTTTTCAGATCATCTGGCATTGGAAATGAGTACTATTTTTATGAATATAGAAAGCATTAATTTTTGGAAAGGTAACATAATCAACATATGTAAGATGAAAAAGACACAAAAGAGTGGAGGGTAAAACCTAAGTCTCCCTCCTCTCTCGGTCCTCCAAGTCCAGTTATCCTCCTAGAGGGGACCAGTGCTACCAATTTCTTGTGTATTCATTCAGAAATTTCAGAATGCATATAATGTACAGACAAATAACCTATAAATTACTACATATTTTTTCTCTGTTTTTAATACACATGGTAACCATACACACAGTTTTGTTCATTTTTATCATCAAAATAATATTTCTTGGAAGTTCTCCCATATTGACTCTGTATTCGTTTTTTGTGGATGCCTAGCGTCCCGCTGTCGAGATGTGCTGTGATTTATTTAACCAGTACTGTATTGATGGGTGTATAGATCATTTCCAGTTTTTATTATCATGAACAAGGCTGTAGGGAATAATCTTGTACATATATCATTTCACACACATGTGAATTATCTGTACAATCCATTTCTAGTAGAATTGTTGGGTCAAAGGCTATACACATTTTAATTTCTGTAGAAATTTATTGCCAAGTTGCTCTGTTCATAGACCTTGAAAAGTTTTAGATTTCACCAGTAATGGGTGAGAACACTGCTTCCTGATATCCTTGCCAATCACAGTGTGATTGCCAAACTGATAGGTTTTTCTCTTTGCCAAATCAACGGGTGAAAAGTGGCAGTTTAATGTAACTTTAATTTGCATTTTAAAATTTTGATTGACGTTGAGCATCTTTGCACAAGTTTAAAAGCCATTTTTATTTCCAGTTCTGTTTCCTCTGTGCTTGTGTCTGTTTCCTGTTGGATTGTTGACTTTTATTATCAAAATATTGACTTCTTATCAACTTATTGATTGTTATTATCAGTTCGTAGCTTCTTTTTCACCTTGTGATATGTGCTGCTTATATTTTTCGTCAGTCGGCCATTTGAATAAAAATAGTTATTTTGTGGCATAGATTATTAACAATTGTATATAGTTAATTTTACCTATTTGTTTACTCAAGAAATATTTATTGCATGTCTCTTATGTGTCAGGACCTTGTTCTAGGTACCAGGCTATACAGTAGTGAATAAAATAGACCCAACTTCTTATTCTATAGAACTTAGATTCATTCTTATTTTGGAGAAGATAGTCAGTAAAAGATGATCAAATGGATTTATAGAAATAAATAAACAATCTTTTTGTGGCTTGGGAGATTTTGTATTATAGTCAAAAGACCTTTTTGAATTCTAGATTTCAAAACCTATCTCCTGGTTTCTTTTAGTGTCAAGGGGGGTTTTTAGATTAAAATCTTTGATTTTTCTGGAATGGTAGATATGAATTCAACTTAATTTTTCTCTAAGTACTTTATTAATTAGAGAAGGCTGAGTTGTAACCAAGGGAATGAAATATGCTATGGTTCAAAGAACACAGAAGATTATTTTTTCCTCATTTAACAGTCCCAGCGTGAATAAAACAGGTCGTCAGAACAGCCCATATTCAGGAGCTTGAGTTCCTTCTGTTCTGTTGCTCCAATAATTGTCACTGTGGTTATCTGCATGGTCAGAGCTAAGTTGCTGCCATATCAGGGTCCCCTCAGTGGGAAGGGCAAAGGAGAAAGTCCAGAGCAAGTGGTCAGAAGTAGCAGACTTCACTGCAACTTGCATTGGTGAGAACTTAGTCATACGGGCACATCTAGCCACAAGTTAGGCTGGGAAATGAAGTCTGCACTGGCTATCTGTGCCCAAGAAGAGAGGAAAGGATTTTAGAAGAAGTTTAGAAGATGGAAAATTAGCAGTCTCTGCCACATTGACTAGTCTCAATTTTGCTGAAAAGTATGAGCTTTTCTCCTTTGATTTCTTATCTAGTATGAATTCCTGTATACATGTTGGTTTATTTCTGGGCTGTCCTTTTAGTTTCATTGATCAGTCTGCCTGTGCATGAACTGGAATCCCACTGTTTGAACTTTGGAAGCCTAGTATGTGTTTTTTTTCTTTTTAGTAGGGATAGTCTCCTTCTGTATTCTTTTACCCATGAGACTTAGTTAACTGAAGTAAGTGAGAGGAAGGACGAACTTACACAGTGTTGTTATCATTTTATTTTCGTACATGATTTCTGATTATTACTAGGAAACTGATTGTTATTTCTCTGTTTTTCTAAAAATAAACTTGGAACGTGTAAGAACAATTTCCCCCAGTTTGAAGATAAGGAAGATTTGCTATTTCAGAAGTTTATTATATAAACTTATCTGTAAGTTACACACCTGGGCTGATTTTTACATATATGTAAGATGCACAGAACTTGCCACTTCCTTTTGTGTTTGTGTGTTGTACGTGTGTGCACCAATACCTAGTCAGCTTTTGTCTTTTCCTTTTCATCTATTTAAATGTAAAATAAAACAGATTTACTCATGAAGTGCACAGAGCTTGGTTAATTATTGCAAGGTCCGTAGTTTTTGTGATCACGATACAGGTCAAGAAATAGTATGTGATGTAGTCTATACTTGTAGGAATTATTTCCTTGCCTTTCTTTGTGGGCTGTCACCCAAGCATTCAAGTTAGCTTTGCACATCATCTAGAGTCTTTTGAATCCCTTAACTCTCGCATTACACCTCCGGTTCTTTGCTTACCTTTCGGTTTCTAAGTTGAAGAACCCAGTCATTTGACTTCTAGCTTCTTACTGATGGGATTTTGGTGATTGGATCCTCATGGTTTCATTGAACTCGCTTTCTAGCGGTAACAAATGCTGTATTAACACCACAGTCTGGGCACCAGGGATGGCTGTTGCTACAGGGGAGCCTTTATTTCTAGGTCTTTTTAATAGACAGAGCCAGGAATTAAATATATAAAAAATGCTTGACGAGTTTATTCTGATAGTTCTAATTCAAATTTATAAGGTTTTCACTTAACCTTTTCTATACTACGTCTATATCTCCTTTATTCTACACAGATAATTCTGATTCTCAAAAACAACAGGGGAAGGTGGAATTAAGCACATAGTTACTTGTTAGCTTTTTTTTTTTTTTTTTTAGAGACAGAGTCTTGCTTTGTAGCCCTGTGTAGAGTGCTGTGGCATCATCATTGCTCATAGCAACATCAGACTCTTGGGGTCAAGTGATCCTCTTGTCTCAGTTTTTCTAATTTTTTTTTTTTTTTTAGTAGAGACTAGCTCTTGCTCTTGTTTAGGCTGGTCTCGAACTCCTGACCTCAAGCAATCCTCCTCCCAGAGTGCTAGGATTATAGGCATGAGCAACCATATGCAGCCTTTATGCACTTTCTTTGATATTACACACACAGTATTCTCAATACTGCCATAATACTAACATGGTGCCACTGGGTATGATAACTGGAAACTGAATATAATTTCTTTTTTGAATGCTATCTCCATTCTCCTCTTGGTTTTTATTTTTTGGGGGGTATTTATAGTTGAGAATTGGGCCGATTTAAACACTGATTAGCTCTTAGATGACATTTGCAGGAGGAGTAATTTTAACTTGGTTAGGTAAGATGTTGGATTTGTAGTTATGTTTAGAAAAAGTCCTTATCTGTTAGAGAATTTGTGGGTGCTATGATATGACATCTGTGATTCTCATTAAAATATCCCAGGAAGAAAATGGGAAGAGAGGAAATGAGATTGCTTATCCTTGAAAGAGGGGGTAGGATGTTGCTTATTTTTGTAATTTGAAGGTTTCAAAAGAAGGTGTGGCATACTTTCAGTTTCTATGTAACTTTAAATATTTATAATAAATTTAAATATTAATTTCCTAAACAGTGAAACGGCAAGAACATATAGGGAAGAAAGTAATGAGGAAGGAAGAGACAGGGAGGGGGAATAACTAAAAAAATGAGTGATTCCATTCTCAACCTGGTGGTCCAGCCTGGTGACCTAAAATGGTTCCTGAATCTAGGAAAATGGATAATGTTTAGAGTGAAAAGAAGAGAAAGCTGAGGTGTGGGAAACCAAGATATAAGGGATGAATAGCAGAAGAATCTTCCCACTAAGGAAGCTGAGAAGGACCAAACTATGAGTAGAGACACCGGAGAGTGGTGTCTGTGAACCTGAGTTAGGGAAGAAGCCAAGGGAGAGGTATCCATTGACATCACCAGCCTGAGAGGAGATGAGTGAAACCCCCTCATCATTCTGAGCATTTTCTGAATTGCTTGGGGAGGGTCAGACTGTTAGACCTCATCACAGATCAACGTCACTAGGGAGGGTTGGGAGTCCATTTTTTTTTTTTTTGAGATAGAGACTCAAGCTGTCACCCTGGGTAGAGTGCTGTGACATCACAGCTCACAGCAACCTCTAACTCCTGGGCTCAAGCGATTCTTCTGCCTCCACCTTCCAAGTAGCTGGGACTACAGGCACCCTCCACAACGCCCAGCTATATTTTGATTGCAGCCATCATTGTTTGGCAGGCTGGGCTGGATTCAAACCTGCCAGCTCAGGTGTATGTGGCTGGTTTTTGAGCCACAGGCGCCGAGCCTGGGAGTCTGTGTTTTAAGAAGGCTCTCTGAATCTGAAGGATCAAGGAAGGATGGGGATGAGGGAGAGCCTGAGCAAGGGGAGTTGCAGTCGATCAGCTGGTACAGAACACTGGGCTGAGGACTGGATGGAGGGAGCCTGTTTAGATTACTCTTCTAGAAAGTTCTCTGAAAAGGATGAAGAGGGTGGAGGGGAGGCCTTGGGGCTGATGGAGGTGGCGATTGTTGAAGGAATTGATGCTTGTGATGATACTGGAGAGGTTGCTTGTAAGCTTGAGAGTGTGAATGGTTCTCAGTGCAGGACGACTGGACCACCGGAAGGATTATCTGTTTGGAAACAAAGATTTTGATGGAAAGCTTGGAAGTCAAAATGGATTTGATGTTCATGGGTGTATTTACTGTGAATTACATGTAAAAGAGGAGAAGTGTCAGAGTCCTTTTGGTGACTCTGCTTCTTGAGTTGGTTTTGGGCCCATGGCCCATGCCTGAGGAGGGAGGAAGGAAGGAAGGAGGTGTGAAGTCCTGGATACAGGCACTCTCTCCAGACACCATGTTTCCTCTTCCTTTCCTTGCCTCCTGTTAAATGGCAGTCTTACCTGTGTACAACCTCCAGAAGGCGTCGCCGGGGACGCAGTGGTGTTATTTGGGAGTGGTGTTATTTGGGAGTATTGGAGGGATTCCTGCATTTCTGCAATGATTTCCTAAGCATAGTATTGGAAAGCTGTGGGCGAGGATGGAGGTGAGAATCTTCTTCCTCTTGTTTTCCTCTGCCTGGGGGGTCTTTGTTTTATTTTTAAAAACAGAGCAGATTTACCATTTTCTAGCTTACAGGTTTTTTACCTCTGTGTATTTGGGAGCATCATCTATTTTTAAGTTTTTCTTTCTTTTACCCCACTTTATATAGTGTATTTATTTTTACTTTTAACATTGTTTTCCTATTTAGACCAGTGAGTGTTCCTGGTCGGGTGGGTGGCTTTTGGGTTATATTTGTTTTCTCGTCTCTGTCCACCCTGTATCCACCCAGAACCTCTCCCTGTCTCATCCCTCATCCCCCGTCTCCTCCTTGTTTTCTGTTGTGGTTACTTGGATGCTAACCCGTTCAACTTGTGCACTGACCCTGGTACACGGCTCGTTTTCTTTCTCATGATCATATTTATACTTTTGATGGATATATTTAAATGAACAGCTGTGGGTTTGTTGAGTCATACCACAATTATCTGATTCTGCTTTAGCTGCTCGACTGGCAAAAGCATATTTCAAGCTAAATTGTGAGAGAATTCCATTAATCACATTCTATTTGGGGGAGGGGAGAGGAAAAAGACCACTAAGAAATGTTTTTTTTTTTTTAAAGGTTAATGTTAATTAATTAGTGATTCCATTATTTAGAGTAGGTTGATCTGGCTGCAGTGTCATGTGCCACTTAGGGAAACTTTACAAAGGTGTAAATACTATAAGAGATTTTATGATGTTAGCCTTGTAGGCAAAATTCCCTGGAATAATTGATGTGCATATAAAGTTAGTCGCTGGTGTTCTATCTGTAAAGACCAGGGCTCTTGACTCAACATTCTTTGAATTCATTGACTAAGCATTTTGTTTAAACCTCCTAAAAAAAAAATAGCATCTAATGTAGAAGATGTGAAAATGCTCCCCTGCCCCCAGTGCACTAACTGCTAACTGGAACTTCTGGTGGAGTCTTTGGCTGCCATCCGATGGATCTATTTTTCTCTTGATACTTCCTCGGGGTTCTTTCTGAAAGTTATTAATAGGCATGGAAGCCTGGCTTTCCGAATAGTGTCAATAAATGTTAGAAGACTTCAGGGGGAGATAATATGTCAATTTCTGACTTGGAGGCGATGTATTTTCAAGCTGCAGAAGCTGTCTCAGAGGTCACTGGGGATGGCTCCGGGCATATCAGCTGGTGTCTGCAATTGGAGACCCAAGCAGTCCTTTCCAAATGGGATATTGTCTACCAGGGAGTTGTCTGGTGGACCAGAGCCTGCCAGCCGGCTTTTTCTTTGGCTGCTTCTCTTGGATGACACCCTTGAAAACTGGAACCCAAGTAACAAATGTTATCTTTTGATTTGTCTCAAATACCCGGTTGCTACTATATTAAATTGCGGATATAGAACAATCCCCCCTCTACCGCCCCTGACCCCCATCATTGCTTTGTCAGGACATATAAAAGTTAAATTACCTTCCTCTCCCCACCCAAACCACAGTGTAGCCTAGACTAAGGGTGAGTGTGTTCTGTTTTATATTGAGTGCCCACTGCGTGCCAGGCATGGGTCCTAACCACGAGCCTGTTGCTTACAGGCTTTCTCCCATGTTGCTTACATTTTGGTGTGTGGAGGAGGGAACATAAAAAAATAAACTAATCAGTAAGTGACAAATGTCAGCCAGTGTAAAGTGATATGAGGAAGATAGGGCAGGATAGTATAGAGCAGTAGATGGGTGAGAAGGTCTGGGACAGGAATGGACTTGAAGTATAGGGTGAAGGGAAGGCTGTGGTCAGGCCAGTGAATAAAGGGTGGGTTTTTCCCTCCTCCACAGAAGTACGTTCTAGTGTCTCCCACTGCGGGGATGGAAGGGATATACTTCCCTGGCTCTGACATCCCTTTCATCTTATATGCTCCCCGCCCCCCGAAATTATAGGTTTGTCCTGTTAGTCTTAGAATTGGGGCAGTCAGCCGTGTCAGATGGTAGGTGCTTCCAGTGTCATTTGCCCAGTAAGGGGAGGAATAGAAAGGTCTAATTTATTAGGTTAAGGAGGAATCTTGAGGTTAGGTATGATGAAATGAGATAGGAGGGCTGAGACAGTGTCTACCTGAGGACTTTCGGGAAGAAGCAGGATTTCAACGCTCTCTAAAGTTATATATCTGAAAGAGTTTTATGGGGAGGAATAATAGGGACTTCCTACCGATAGGTGAAAAAATTATTCCAGTCACATTTTGCAGAACAGAGGTAGAGGTAGTGGGCTGTGAGCAATCTCAGGGAATCTAACAAAATAGCAGGGAGCTGACGAGGTCCCGTCAGTTGAAACAAAGCAGGAGAACTGTGGCTGTTTGATACAGAGAGAATGGAGTGAAAAATGAGGGACAGTGTCCAGGAAGTCAAATGTCTTGAAATAAAAAAAAAATAACTCCAGTTTTGAGGTGTCAGTAAAGCCCGTATTGAGTGATCAAAACATTATATTCTCAGAAGCTTAGCTTGGTTATTATTTGTATGTATGGTAGGGGTATATGTAGCAAAGTCCATTTCATTCTATGTACAATTAAACTTACCAGAGATTCTTTGATTCTGACACAGTCGTTTAAGCTGAAATTTCCCCTTATTTTCATTCCGTAAGCCTTATCTTTTTTTCCTTTTATCATTTTACGGATCGTGTCGTTTGCTTTCTTTCCTTCCGAAACCCCATCTTGGGTCCCTCTGTCACAGCTGGAATGTTTGTAGTTCAACTCAGTCAAAACCCTTTCTTTCCTGAAATAATCTATAATTATTTCCTCTCACTACAGGATAAACTGATCCAGGGCCTGGTTTTCAGTTCTGTAGTACTTATCCAAGAAGCTATTTGTATTCCTCTATCGTGAAAGATCAAATTACATGCTAATATTCTGAAAGCAACACCACCCCACCAGAGACCCTCCAGCAGCAGCTAAGTCTCAATCAAACCAAGCCTTGGCAATTTGCACATCACCATTGAGCCGGAGTGTGGTGTTAAAAATATTTAACAGGTCATTTTTGAACTGTTGAAAAGACCCTGACTTCACTTACATGGTATGATGGCTTCTGCTTAGCTTTTCTTTGCAGCTTTTACTGACAGCCCATGTTTCTTTTCACCCCTCCCAAAGGCCCAGGTGGCTTGGAGTGAGCTACCTTTGGGTTTGCTCATTGTCTGTTGAGCAAAGAAGAGAGGTATGTGTGCTCACATTATCTAATCAGTTACAGAGATTTTTGCTGCACTCACTGGTGGTTCATGTGGATCTGTCTTCCTTCAGTGTTTCATGTCTAGAGCTTGTCTTACTGGCTGTGCCTTGGCCCACCACATGTTCCTTACACTAATTTCCCTTTTTATTTTGAGGCGTGAGTTACCAGAGAACTGAAGAGTGCAGAGAGGGGTAGAGGCTAGGAACCCCTGACACACTCTGAAGGAGGCTTATTTTTTCTTTGAGATTTGTGTGTGTGTTTCTTTTTTTTTTTTTTTTTCTTTCAGGGGGACAGGAGAAAGGAAGAGGAAACTGGAGGTTAGAGAGTATATGCAATTAATTTTCAGCTAGAGAAATAGAAGGAGGGCATGATTAAAAGGTGGCCCAGATAACCAGGAGCGTAGAATATTCTCTAAGAGGAAAATCACAATTATTGAAGCTCAGAATGATTTGAGATTTGGATAAAATGTTAAGGACAACCAAAGAAGATTGCTAAACTATGGCTGACTAGTCAAGTGAAAGTTATTAAGACCACCTGGTTGGGTGGTCTTGGGTTTGACCTTTGTGTCCTGGGGGAGTTACTTCTACTCGTCCATTTTCTTATCTATAAAATGGAATTAATATGAGTATTTATGTTAGAGTGCCTTGAGGAGAGATTGAATGACATAATGCATTTTGTTCCTCATGCACAGTGCATGGCTTATTAGTAAGTGCCACTACTGTTACGGTGATAATGATACAATGTTGACAGATGACTAAGAGAAAGCTGGATTACTCAACTTCTTTTTTCTGCTTTGCCACTGCCAGTTATATTAAAGATGATGATTTTTTTTCCTTGTAGAAGGCACAGCACAGACTGCATAAACAGATATAAAGAAAAAAAAAACTTGAGTGGGATAGTAGGACAAGCCCTTCCTAACGGAGAGCAGGTGTGGGTTACAGAGTGACTTCATATGGCCAATGGAAAAATCATTTAAAGCAGAGGCAGGTTAGGGTGTATGACCTGTCTTTCAAGATTCTTTCTAGATCAGAGATTGTTAAAAAATTGAGCTGAAAGAGCATTGACAATGCCCTTATTGAATGAGTTAAGTGGGTACCCAGTAAATTATGTGTTGAACAAATGGCCAGACTAAATGAGTTTAGGCTACCTGGCCAGACAAATGGACATTTTGTTGAATTTTCTGATGGGAAGGAACCTTAGGTTTCATTTTACAACTTTTCCCTCATCCTTAATATCTTGAATAACAAACTGAATGCTGCTTATAAGTCTAGGTTTCAAAAATATCCTCTATTGCCATATGGTAGATTATCAACTAGACTGCTTAATTTGGATTCTACCACGTAAATGTTGAATATGGAAGTACATTAAACTCAGTTATTCTGTGACCAATATCAAGATGATTTTTATGGGGGTGGGGAAGGTAATTGTAGTGCAGTGTGGCTTTATCCAGCTGTAAAATTGTTGGTGAGTGAAAGAAGTGCCAAATTTGATCTCAAGCCCACACATGTTACAAATTGAGCTAAACCCTAGCTCCTTAACTGGATATCAGTCTGACCTATAAATGGAGTTTGAGAAGTACCATGGGATTTGGAAGGTGGTTCTATTCTACCCTGGTATTGTGTCTATTTTTAGTAGAGTATCATGGGAAATGTTCTGTCTCCCAAGAGGGTAGGCCTGAGAACATTGTAAGAGATGTTAGTGATTTAAAGAGGTTACCTTAGTTAAGGCAGGAAGTCTCCAGCCATGTTCTGAATATCTTCTGTGTCTGAGGTGTTAATATTTGTTACCAGGGATAAGGTGTCTTATCCAAGAACAGACAGGAGAGGCAAAAATTCATACTCTGAGCGCTTCTGATAATATTTGGTAATTCTCAGTAACCTATGATTTTTCAGTTAGAGATTTTGGCATTAGGACCTTGCATAGGATTTAGTTGAACCTAAATGAGATGAGCCGTTGTGAGTATCTCTTATTACAAGTTCAAAAACTATTGAACTGTGCACATAAATTATTTTTCCTACATTAAAAAATACCTAATGTGTTCTTCTTCGACTGTTAGACTTGTTGACTTCCTTGATGTTAGCGTGGTTAATGGGATGTCTAAAACTGTACAACAGTGGCATTTTTGTTAGACATTGGGTAAGGGATCAGGTTAAAGTATCTGGTGTCATTTGTTATCTGGTATAATAGAAGGACTGAGCATTTAAGGAGGAAGGGAATGGTCCAAAAACTCCTGGGGTTCCCAGTATTTTGTCAGGGTTTCTGCAAGGTCCTCTATCTTCCAGTGACACGTACAAGGCTTAATTTTCTATATATATACTTCAAGCAATACAATATGTCATAACAGATTGAATGTAGAATCATAGATGAGAATCTGGCTGTCTTCTACTAAGCCAAACATAGAGATTTACAAAAATGCAAAACAATGTAATTTTCTCAGTATATATTTTTTAAAAAATATAATTCTTGTTATATTTTTTAATAACAGGGTTATATTTTTTATTATTTTAATCGAATACAGTATTTTAAAAAATCTCAGTTTTAGCTTCTAATACAGTAATATCAGTAGATAAGCTCCCTAGTAATTTCCAAGAGAAGAAAGAGATCTCGAGACCAAAAAGTTGGAAAACCACTGGAGTAAGGTTTCCCTGAACTATTGAAATTATTGCCCCTCGCATTTTCCACTACCAGTCTCTCTTTCTGCTAGGTAACATCTGAAAACTCCTTAGCCAATAATACTTCAGAGCAGGCAAGTTGAAAATTTATTTTTGAAAACGATTTTTTCTTAATATATTTAAAAATTTTAAATAGGTCCTCGGGGCTTCAGGTTGATTCTTTAGCATACTGATGTTTCTTATCATTAAAATATGGCAAGAAATTTCAGAACATTCTCCTTTCTACATTTTCTTTTCTTTCCTTTGGGAATAACATTTTTAATAGCTGAATTTACTGGTCAATTAATTGTTCACACCTTGAACAAGATGGCAGGCAGTAAGTGATAGTGACTTCTTTCCCAAAGATTTTTGGCAGATTTTGAGGTATCTTTAAGGAGATTAGTTCGGGGGACTGAATTTCTAATTCTTTCTCTGTTTTCTATTTATGAGCCTAAACGGGTGTTTTAATTTTGCTTGCACAGTGATAAACTATTGTTCATGGGTATTTGGGGCATGGGCTTTTTCTGGCTTTGAGATGTGGAAAATAGGTCAGTGGGGATTGTTTCTTAGATTTTCTTTTTTTAAATAATTACAGCATTCTTGATTTTAAAGCTCGTTGACTGATAACTTTTACTGTTAACTGAACTACATTACAGATATAGTTATGGAGATGGTAGATCTTTTCATCTTGCCTTTCCTTTGAGGGTGTGTATGTGGTGGGAAGGTGAGGAATGGCGGTTAAGTCTTTAGAATTTAAACATAAATTGAGCTGGTTAATTCAGGGGAAATCTAACTAAACAGATATTAAATGTGCACTTACTTGGCTCGGGTAGTGATGAACAAGATAGATTTTGCTACCATGGAGTTTACAGTCTCGTGAGAGAGATGTTCGAAAGCATACACAGGTATGAATATACATGTATAATTAGCAATCATGATTATTTCTATGAGTAATCATTAGCAAAGTGAGATATGAGAGCAAGAAAAGAGGATTTAAGGGTTTAGTTAAGCTTCTGGAAGGAAAGGCCCATCACAGGGGACTTCATGCTGGAAGGTCCAGAGGTAGACAGGGAGCAGGCTGGTTCCATTCACTGGAAGAATGGATGGTGACAAGTAAAGGAACTAAGAGATGGTGTTGAGGACCAAGGGGGCTTCATGGGAGTGGAGATAGAGAGCTGAGTAGTGGACATAGAGCGCCCTGTGGGCGGACCCCCCGCCCCCCCCACCGGCCTTCTGGAGTATTCTCCAACTTCTTAAAACTCTTCTAGGCTCTCCGTGTCCTGGCCGTGCTGGTGTTTTTTCAGTTCTGAGGTATGCCACTAGGCCTTACCATACACCCTGCTGGCCCTGGCCACAGAGCCTCTAAAGAAGCTAAAAAATTATGCCTTGTGTCCTGCGTGCACCTTTCCCTATACCTCCTACATATCCTTTGGCTTCTTGGTTCCTCTTCAGATGTTACCTCCCCATGGACCTTTCCTCGTCCTCCAGAAAACTTCAAGTTGTTTCGTTAATAGAGTTGTTTTTACTATGTTCCTTCCAAATAGTTAATTCAGTTTTTATTTATGTGCGTTTTTGGATGACTCTTTGATTATTTGTAAGCTCCGTGATAGCAAAGACAATATTTATATGTCTTCATCATTTTAGGTTTCTAATGTATAAGACATAGTAGGTTCTCTATAGATTTTGAATGGATGAATAAATTAATGAATGAAAGACTGGGAGTTCAAAGGTAAAAGACTCAGATGAGAAATAGGTTAGTCCAGTGGTTTTCACTGGCTTTTGTTGACATATCTTGTCAGTTAAGTTTTTTGGTGTACCCTCATTATATTTTCTGGTTATATGTTTTATATAAAATAAAAAGTACATATTATATGACACACATAAAATGATTTAAAATTTTAATTTTAATAATTAAAAAATGAAAGAAAATATTTACGCTATTGCTAATGGTGATAGCATCATATTATTAATGAAAATCTCTAAGCACTCAGGATGATGTTTATTATATATAGCAGTGGGTGCAAATGCATTTTCCAGATATTTTTAAATTTTGAATTTGAAGAGACCGCTTCATGTCAGATTGAACTGAGTATTATTACTTTTCTTTAGTAAAGTGATTAATGTAGAACCTCGAGAATAGGCAGTGTCAGGCCTGTCATTTCTTACTCTTCTCTGGTGCCTGCCTTAATAACATATTCAAGCTCTAATTTCTTTAATGGTTTTAGAACACTTGTCATTTGGGGAGGGCTCACTTCATTATAACTAGCCAATATAATCCCACTTGAATAGACCCTCAAAACTACAGTACGTGTCCATGTTCTAATCACGTCTACCCTTCCCTACGCTTTCTGACCGATACCTTCTTTCCTGCTTTTTCTGACTGATAGTCAATAGACTCATAAGGAACAGAGAGACAAAATTAATGCTTAAGTTATTTACTACTTTATTATATTGAAATATTTATGAAAAAGAAATTTTGATACTTTGATTCCATAGCTCAATGAATGACCCTTACGTGACCTTTGGAAGTGCCTACCAGTTTTGGAGATGAGTGGGCTAGTGCTTGAGACTACTGTAGACACATGATTATGATTCAGAGTGGTGGAGACCAGTGCTGGGGGGCTGAAGTCACTGCTCATGGAGACATGTTTCACCAAGTGCTTGCTTCGAGCTAGATCCTGCATGAAAGGAGTAGGACCTGGGGTAGCAGAGGGGTGGAGGAGAGGCCGACCATTGAAGCAGAGGGGAACTAACTGCACAGGCATGCTAAAAGGCCCAGAGATGTGTTGGAGGAGGCAGGCTCTGGTCGTGACGCACCACAGTGAGGGATTTGTATGTCCCCGCAATAGTCTACTGTAGAAAAGATCTATGTTGATGTGGTAATAATAATAATAATGACAACACCTGTAAAAGGGGGTTGCTCACGTTTCATAGACTTTTTTTTTTCTTTTTTCTTTTGAGATAGATTCTCAGTTGCCCTGGGGTTGAGTGTTGTAGCATCATAGTTCACAGCAACTGCAACTCTTGGGCTCAAGTGATCCTCTTGCCTCAGCCTCCCACGTAGCTGGGACTATAGGCACCTGTCTCAACGCCCAGCCAGTTTTTTATTTTTAGTAGAGATGGGGGTCTTTCTCTGGCTTAGACTGGTCTCGAACCCCTGAGCTCAGGCAATTCACCCACCTCAGCCTCCCAGAGTTCTAGGATTACAGGTGTGGGCCACCTCCACTGGCCAAGTTTCATATACTCTTAAAAATATGCAAAGAGGGTATATTGCTATTATAGGAGGGATAAGCTGAAATATAACTATGGAAAAAGGAGAAATAAGTTGAAATGAGAAATTGATTTTGAGAAGAAAGTTAGAAATTGAACACTCCAAACAAGTTAGGTAGCATTGGGCTTTTGCTCTTTGTTTTAAAACTATAGGAGAAAGGACTTTACCACTTTATTTTATCATCCAGAAAATTGCAACAAACTGAACTCCCATTATATTCTTGATATTTTGCAGAAATTATTTAAATGGAAGAGTTCTTTATTATTTTCACTTTAACTCAGAAAATTGAGCTTCTACCAATGTAGTTTTAGGACAATACCCACTTAGAATTTGTATCAAATATCTTATTTTCTCTAAGTGATAGTTTTCTATTTTATAGATTTACATGATTTCTTATATTGAAAATCTTCCTGTCTTAGTTGTATCTATCCATTGTTAAGTTTGAAGTTAGCGTAGAAATGTTTAGCTTTGCCATAGAAGAAGTATACCATTTTTTTTTTTTTTTTTTGTATTTATTTCTTGTTCGTTTTTTGTCTTGGGGCTGTATAAGGATATAGGTTACTCCACCTCCAACCCTTTTAATGGAGAAGCAAGGCTCAACTATATTCAATCACTTAATCTCCAACAGCATGTTAAAACAGTCTATTGATGTTTCTCAGGGTTTTTAATTTAGTGCCAATTGTTCATTTAATAGGGTAAAATAAATTCAAACTTTAAATGTTTTTGGGAGTGCCTAGACTTAAAAGTGAAAGTTTTTCATAGTCTTATTGAGTTCTCTACAAGAGTAGATTCTGAAAAAGTAGCCTTAGAGTGGCTACCAGTCAGGGATGGTATGTTTAGATTCATAAAAAGAATGCATGTTAAATGAAGTAAATAAGAAATAAGGGCATTTGTGAGGAGGGCCTTGAATGTGTGAAGATGGTATGCTTAATTGAATTTGTCATCCTGTGGTTAGATTTTTTTTGTTTCACTTACATCTCTTCTTTTCATTCCACAGTTGTACAATGGTAGATGGAGTAATGATTCTTCCCGTGCTAATGGTGATTGCTTTCCCTTCCCCAAGTATGGAAGGTAAGTGACTCACAGCTACTTGGGTTAGGATAATTATAGTGTGTATTGTTTGGCTTACTGTAAACTAGTTCTTAATCATATCAGATTGAACACAGACTTTTCATAATAAATATTGGGTGATCCCCTTGACTATTATAAAGTAAAAATCTTCTACATACTTTGTCTTCATTTTTGCATCGTATTTTTAGAAAATTCAATGTAATTTCCTACCTGAAATAAATATGAAGGAGAAATAAAGATACAATTTTATAATTAACACTAAAACAATGTGTGTAAATAAATGTGATACATTCACTCAGGCGTGAAGTGGTCCATGTTTGCACTATTTGGGGAATACACTGACATCTTCAGAAACAGATATTGGTGGCTTAATTGTCATCATAGTCTTACCTTCAGTGATTGCATTTTCTGAATTGGTGAACAGATTTTTTGGGTTAATCGCAAGAAAACAGAGAACTATTGGCCCTTGATTTATATACCAGTTATATTTTTGGAAAATTTAATATAATTAGGACAGTATTAAAAAAAGATAGTATGAGGCATACTTCATGTTTTTATGGATGATAGCCCTAGACACTAGGTTCGATTAATTATACAGAGATTAGACGTGTAAATGGATGCTCAGTGGGACAGTCAAAACTTGTGGGGAAAGGTAATAAAAGTTACTCATAATTACCTGCACTTACATGTAGGAAGTGCTTTTGACATGTATTTTTCTAGGCATATAAAACATAAAACATCTGTATCTCATTGCTATTGTGTAATGAGTAATGCCAACTTTATTTTACAAGGGTCCCTGCATGAAGGGTGGTGCTTATAGTATGAATGTCAACCTTGTTATGATCAGATTTAACAGTAAGACTAATGCCCCGTTTCAGGCTCTTTGGAGTATAATCGTTCATTTTGTATAAGGAATGAGTTTCCGAGGATGCATATGATTTGACAAGTTAGAATAGTCAATACTATTGACTATGGCAAAACCAGTGCTTAAAATCCTAGGAATCTAATTATCTATAAGGTTTATAATATTTGATCTCTTTTTACTTCCTTTCCATATTTATTTGCATAAATTATACATATCTCCGTTGTCCTAGCCACTGATCACATTTAGCACTCGCAATGTGGCTAATCAGGAGTTGAAAGATTCTCTAAGTGTAAGGTACAAACTGGATTTTGAAAACAATTTTGAAAATTTTACAAATGTAAATTTCGCCTCTTCCTTTTAGAATTGTGTTAGGTGGTATCCATTTTATTTTTATTATATCTAGAGTTTAGGTAAGCTCTAGATTCTGCTCTAAGCAATATTGTTAAAGATAGGTCGATAGTACGACAATTGTGTCAGTTAGTGTCAAGAAGGTGTGGAAGAGGGATCCTGTGTGGCCATGTTGCAGGAATTAATAAGAGGAAATAGGCTTTTATTAAAGCTGGAAGGATTTGGCTCGGCGCC
>NW_003852493.1:4972130-5028686 GCF_000181295.1 Otolemur garnettii | reverse complement strand
TCTGTCTCAAAAAAAAAAAAAGCTGGAAGGATTTGATGAGTTAACAGTGGTTTTCGGTTGGGGCTGATTTTACCTCCTGGGAGACACTTGACAATTTCTGGAGCCATTTATAACAGGTAAATGCTAGAACTTTCCCCTTCTTTTAAATTGCTAAACAATATAAATACTTGAAAATATTAAGATCATTGAGGACTACAGTCTAAATTTTGTACTCTTTCCCCTAGGTACCATGTAAATTCTGTGTGGTATTAAGTAGTTCCTTTGGGTTTCTGTTGATATCATGAGTGGACCAGTGGTGTAGACAAGATAGAAAAAAAGAGCTTGGAAGAGAATTAGAAATAGAAATGTAGTATGAAGAGAGAAGGTGGTGGAGAAAGAATGGGAAGAAGAGAGAGGATAAAAAGTGGTCTGTGGGTCAGTGTTAACCATGCCATAGGCTGTGTGCTCCTGCTTTCAGCTCTTAAGCTGTCCAAGGGTCTAGCAATGACCTCTTAATGCTACAGTGAAAGCACACAATGAAACCAGTTAGTTTGGGCTAAAATAGAAATGAATTGCCACCAAAATTTTACTATTTGATATACCACCACACAAGTATGTTTGTAAGTGTGGAAGGGAGCACAGCATCCTTTGTTATAATTGCTATTTAAAAAAAATAGAATATCCAGTGAGTGCTCTCACCATAAGAGCAGTTGCATTAGTGCTATCTGCCCTCTGTCGCTCAACTCCCTGATTTAATAAAAAAGCACACACACACGCGTGCATATATACATGTATAAACATTTTGTGGAAGGCATGTGGTTTTTATATAGTTCTTGTGAATTCAAAAACCCACTGAGAAGCTCTGTTTCTAATAGACTCAACATTATACACTCTAATGTATTCAACATTAGTTATAAAGTAAATGTTAAGTACAAATACTTAACAAAACAGGTAAATAACGGGGCAGATAATGAAATTTTTTGTAATAGCAGTATCGCTTGTCTGGGGCTGATTTTTGGATCACCAAATTTAAAAGGAAATAGACCCCTATTTGATGTTTACGGAACAACTGGGGCATCTTACTAATTGTGCTTCTGTGAAACTGGATCCGATCCTTGGGGCATAAATAAGAGAGTCATAGAGATTTTGTTCTAAGATATTTGTTTGGTAGTGTACTCTTCTTAGTCTATCATAAAAGCCAACAGTTTTTACCCTTTTATCTCCCAAATGCCTCTTAAAGATTTATTAGAAATTGTGCTAGCATTTAAAATAGTAGGTTCAAAACAGTGACTCTGGGAGAGTTTGAGTGTACTTCAGAACCCTTCTCAAGTTCTGTGGTGCCCTGAATGCCCTGGACAAAAAAAGATTTTTTTGCTAAGTAAGTTAGGAAAATCCTGCCTGTCCTAACTGCCTCTTTGATCATTATAGGTAATATTTAATGAGTATGTAATATGTGCCAGGTGTTGGGGTAACTGCTTTTATGCATTATTTCACATAATCTTCACAATTACCCTAATGAGACAGGTTTTTCTGGATGTGCTTTGGGAGTGGATAATGCTCTTGCTCAAGGTTACTCAGCCCACAAAAGGCATGATAGACTTTGAGGAATCTTGTCCAAGAACTTCAGCCATTGCCAATCCTCTTCCAAATGTTGCTCTTTTGTCTGTGTGCTCTAAATTAGTTACATCCACATTCATACAATGTCTGGTGCATGCTAGAATCCATCACAACCCAGGCTATTTGAAAGAGTGAGCAGAGAGCTTGTAGCAGCAAATGCTGAGGCCCCATCCTCTGGGTTTAGGTTTCTTACTTCTCTTGTCTTTCCTACCAGTAATAATTTTTCATGTTCATTATATATACAACTCTAGCTGCAGGAAGAGTTTTATTTGCTCTCATAGAGAAGAGCACTTAAGTCCTAATTACCTGTGTATCCTTCCCTTTCCTTCTCATTAATAAGACTAATCATGCTCTAATACCACTATTATTCCACCAGGGTGGAGGCAGAATCTCCACGTTTGGCTTTTCTTTCGTCCCTGTACATATTTGCAGGTGAAGACTATGACACAAATACTTCAAATGGAGTATTACTTCTTCGGAAAGCCTTCAAAGCTAAGACAACCCACATTTTATTAAATTTTGCAAGCTACACTTTGATTTTATTATAGTAAGTGAGGCTGGACTTAGACAGTTTTGTTGCAAGAGATTTTGGCCTGTTCTGGAGGAGATTGGTAGATACTAAATTATTTTCTGAGTTGACTTCATTTTAGAATTTCCAAAGCCCTCATCACTCAGACTTTCCAGCCCAGTTACCCAATGAGGGAAGGAAGGGGTAACTTCAGTGCACTTTTTGTTAGGGTCCACAAAGGTGCCCCTCTTTGCCACTGGGGGTAGGAATAGAATAAGCCTGTCTCTGAATTTCTTATTACTAATGATTCAGGCAGTTCTTCAAGGGGTGATTGAATGTAATAGAAATGTCATAGTATTATTTGGTGCTCTCATTTCTCATTACTGTAAGTTATCCCTTTTGTCCAGAATAATATCTTTTTCTTTGATGTATCATCAGATAAGAGACATTTTTTTAGAGACAGAGCTAGATGAGATATACTGAACTGTTTGCCAGGGCTAGGACCTAGAATGTAAACATCTGGTGAAATTGCACACTTTCAAGATGTTGTTGCTTCTTTATTGTCAAATTTTCTTATATAACAAAATGAGCGTGTATTAGTTGATTCGAGGTGAGCTGTGACAAAGCTTCCTATTAGCCTTTTCTTCCTGGGAAATGTTTGTTTCAGTCGTGGGTAGTGAAGCCACATCCATTTTTTTTTTAAGTGGATGGTATAAAAGGGGTGTGGGTAGCAGTTGAGTGTGGGAGGACTCTAAAAATTCAATCAAATAAAGTCAAATATTGAATCGATGGAAAAACAAGTCCAATAGCCAGTCTCATGAAATGATTTCTTTGTGGTCAACAGTAAGTTGTACTGTGCAAAAGCTTCTAAGTTTTCTGTCTTAGAAAGACAAGTCTCAAGAATGAGAAGATGGGTACCTTCTCCTCCGTATGGAAAAATGAGTAAAGGAAGGGGTTTATAGGAATGTTATGCATGCACCTTTCAGTCTTGAAAAAGAAAATGCCAGGGAAAATGAAATACACTTGAAAATTAATCTGCAACTCTTAAAAACATTGCAAGTTATTCTCTGGAACTTTCCTCTGCAGCCCTGGATGACCTCAGGCAAGCTTCCATAGATAATGATTATTCCTAATAGCCATAGTGACTCAGAACTCATGTCATTTGAAGATAGTGTAAGACACGGGTGGGGTGGCATTTAAACTTTTGACTGTGACTCACAGCAAGCAGCATTTTAGAGTAGGACCCAGTGCCTATATGGGGCCCACACACATCTGACATGAAAATTTCATGAAACAATAATTACTTTTACTATGTTTGATGTGCTCCTATTTCTTCTTCTTTTTTATTCTTTTCAGTTTTATTTCACTTGAAAAGACAGACAAAAACCTTTGAATTGATTTCACTACTCACTAATGGGTCATAACCCATAGTTTAAAAAAGACAGCAACAGTCTGCTCCCAAGACTTCATTGCCTAGAAGTTCCTGCTGCCCCCAGGTGTGGGTCATGTGGTATCTTCTCCAACAAAGCTGGCCTAGAACCTTTTATTTTTTCACAACTTCATGCAGCCTGGCCATCCTCTCTCCGTGCTGGTGATCTGGCAGGAGGAGGGAAGTTTGCGTCTGTACTTTCTCTGCCTTGGTCACAGCACCTAACCAGCTGCTGACCGACTCTCATCAGCGGAACCTGAGCCACGCAAGCAGGGCGTCTGCTAAAGCCTCAGTAATGCTGTGCTTAATTCCTTCTTACTGGTAGACCAGAACAGGGACCTGCCTGAGGATGTGTCCGTTGGGGGAATGTGGGAAGGAGGGAAGGAAAAAGAAGAAGGAGGAGAGAAATTCCTTTTGTGGAAGTGTTGGTGACATTCACCTTAAAAAATCATCTGCCTGGGGCAGCGCCTGTGGCTCAAAGGAGTAGGGTGCCGGCCCCATATGCTGGAGGTGGCAGGTTCAAACCCAGCCCTGGCCAAAAACTGAAAAAAGAAAAATTATCTGCTTGTATTTTTCTATTCACATGGGGTGATTTTAGGGGGTGGGGATGGTCTCTTCCTCTTATTTTTTGTGGCATTTGTTTTGCCTTCTAAATTTTGGTACCTACATCAAGACAGTTTCAAATGGAAAAAAAAAAAAAAAAGAGTACCCAGAAAACTAGACATTCATTCAGGAAAGTTAAAAGGATAGCAAAAAGTATCACGGTCTGGTAGTTCAGGATTTGATTCCTATTTCACACACATGTACACACACACAGGGTGGCCATAAAATTCATGGGCAATTAAAAATAGTATGCAATTTAAAATCACATATGAACTTTATGGCCACCCTGTGTGTCTGGGTGCTTATATATATATACACACATGCACACATATATTATATATACATGTCTACACACACACATACACACACACACGCACTGTGTATATAAAATACTGCAGAATGCCCTGCAGAGTTCCAGTCATGACTTTTATTTATTTTTAATTTCATGTCCTAGTTCATATGTGTCACAGTTTCAGTTTTGCCAAGAGTTAGGATAAGTTCTGACTGTAGGATGGTATTGGTCAAAGTCAAAGAATCGTCATCTGAAGGGAAGGCTTTTGACCATGCGTTGGAAGGAAGCATTTCTCGGGAAGGAGGCAGTGTTCTCTTTTCCCCTGTGTCTGTGTATATGACACATCATCCCTCTGCCTATTGGCATGCAATGTGATGGTGACAGTGAAGTCCCTGGCTTGCATGGGTCGTCAGGACCCCATGCAAAGCCTCTGGTGCCTAGGGAGCCCTAGCGTGTGAGAGGCCAGAACTTGGTGGTGTTCACTCTGTTATCCCTCGTGTCTAAGGCACTGCCTGGTATGCAGTTGGTGCTCAATAAATATTTGACAAATGAATAAGTAGTGTCAGCTACGATAATAATTATTTTGATACATATATAAGAGATGATATGATAAGGACCAGAGGGACTGATCTGGGCTAAGGTGATAGTAAGATAGCATACATACCCTTTCAGAAAAATTATTCTGAGTTTGGGGAAAGAGAATCAGTTATAAAAACGGTCTGACATTCTCTCAATGGATAAATCAACATGTGCACCAGTTGGCAGCACTGGGGGATGCTGGTGGTGCAAACGCAAGTACGAAGTGGTTCCTGCTGTCTGGGAGTCACCGTCCAGTCGGATAAAGCAAAGGTTTGTCATGTAGTGTGAAGAGCGTGGACAGGACAGGCTTCAGCCTCCTGGGGCTAGGATGGGAGCTGAGCTTCGAAGGATGAACAGGCCTTGGACCCATAAAGGAGGAACAGGGGAGGATGTTGCCAGCAAAAGAAGGAGGGAGCCCGGAGGATTGAGACTACGGGACGTGAAGTCATGACAGGGGAGGCTGGAAAGCTGAGTTCTACAAACAGGAGGACGCACAGGCTGGCCATGAGGGTGGGGCGCCCAAACTTTTTCCTTTTCTGCTGCATGGAAGAATAAGAGTTGTCTCAGGCCATACATTAAATACACAAATGCTAATGAAAGCTGATGAGCAAAAGAAAACATCCAGGCTTACTTTTCAAGATATCGACACCACAGGTAAACCAAACGGTACTCAAATAATCCACATGTGGCCTGCAGCTTGGACACGCCTAGACTAGGGCGTTTGTCTTATATCCCTCCCAAAGGCAACCCATGCATGTTCAAAGAGTGGTGAAGTGCACCAGAGAGATGAATGGATGAAAAAAACTAGTCCTCCTACAGTTTGGGAGCAGGCAGACCCATGTGCTATGTTTTCAAAGGCACCCCAACTGTACCGCCAAAATGGGGGCAAAAAAGAAAAAAAAACAAAGCCAAGCAAAACCTTAGTTGAAAGAGTGGAACTTTATTACAGGTAGCGCACACATCATAACAACAGTGGCAAACAAAAATAATCTAATAATAATTCCATGGCTGGTTTTATTATGAAAACAGAAGCCGGAGCTGGTGACTTTTCTAACAACTTTTGCAAGACACTTAAATCCCTCTCGCTGGCCCTTTGTTCCTGTGTTGCCATGGAGCGTCAATAAGCCCAGCTCAGAATAACCCGGGCAGTGACATGAGAGGTACAGCTCGCTCGCTGGCATGCTGGCTGGCCAGGTTACACTGTTTTCGTGGCTCTTGTCTTGGGAGGAGCACTGGGCAGCTGGTCGCTCTGGCAGCTGTGAAAGGTGTGTGTCTCTTGGCTGCCTAGAGTTTGAAACCGAACCAAAACTTGCCTGCCTTCCGAGCATGTGCAGCTCCTGATGGAGCTGATAGCAACTGAAAATAGCCCACTGAGCACCTGTCCCTTGTACACCAGCCCCTGGCCAACTGCCATGCTAGGACAAGGAGGACTCTTTCAGTGGAGGACAGGTGAGGTGCTGAGCAGATCTAAACGGTTCTTAGGAAGATCTTGGGAACTTTGGCCCTACTACTTAACAGGGAGAAAAAAGCAGCAGACTTCCGAGGCGTTCCATTTGGCACTTGTGTGGTTAGTGGGTGGCCACAGTGGCTATGTATGTACAGTATGTGCTGAAGACTCCATATCGTTCTCCTTGTTCAGCCAAACCGTGGTCCAGTGGATGGAGAGGCATAAGTTTTCTTTTGGAGAGAAAGGCTTTCTTAAAAAACTCCTGGATGGTAGCCACCCACAGTTTATGCTTTTTAAAGCTTTCGAAAGGGGGGACATTCAATTACACTATTTTGTTTCATTTTTATGTACCCTTTCATCCCCAGTGATTGTCAGCAGGTCTCCAAGGTGTCTCTTTGCTGGGTTGTTATTTCTCCGTAGTCCGAATGTGAGCACATGTAGAATCACAGAAGAGAATCCTAGCATGTTCGGAGCTGTCTGTTCCCCTCTGGGACTCCTTCCATCTCCTTCTGGCTTTCATCTCTTCAGTGGGCTTGCCATTGTTGGACAGGCTTGGCACGCCAGCAGGGATGGAAGCAGGCTCTGGAAGGAAATACTTCTGAAATGACTGGTGGTATTAAAGCTACTATTTAAAAGTGACCCTTCGTAGAGCTTTGGGTTGTCTTTAGGCCAGCAGCAATCTGTAGCTCTAGGAGCCAGAGGGAATCTGCAGAAACCCTTGCTCGTTGCTCGCGCCTGGGTTTGTGTTCAGATATTCTTGCTCCCTAGCCAGTGGCCTCGTGACACATCTCAGATTTATCTGACTCTCTCCTGCCAAGGTCCAAGATTATTGTGGGCATTGGGAATGGTTTGCCATGGCACAGAGTTTGAAGGGAAGGGATTGTGCCTTTGAAAAGGCAGTCCTGGTTCACAGCACTCACAAGAGATGCTTTCTGTTTCTACCTGGAGTGTAGGCACCTGGAGCTTTTCTATGAGCTCAGGTGAAAAAAAGAGTACGCTCAAAAGGATCCAAGTACAGCCTTCTCAAGGTGACTGGAGGATCTTTATTCTGTGGCTAATACGCCAGTCTTCAGTGTGCTGAATTTGGGAGTTAATGAGTTCTTTTGGGCTGTGTTAATTAGACTGATGGGAGAAGATATGCAAAGCAGAGATCCAGTTATGAAGGCGGGTAGATAGATGCACAAGGCCTGGAGTCACGGGTCAAAGACATGGTATTCCTTTCTTCCTGAACCTGTTGTGCAATTCTGGGCCTGGTAGGGCCTCGGGAAATGAATTGGGAAATTAGGGAACAGGGAAGTAGCAACTCTGCCTCAATTTTTTACCCTTATTATTTTTAAATCTCTTTGGCTTCATCTTGGGTGGCAAGAAAGTACAGTAGTCTCCCCCTTATCTGCAGGGCATGTGTTCCAAGACCTACAGTGGATACCTGAATCCTCATGTAGTACAGAACCCTATATGTTCTATGTATTTCCCTATATATCCATACCTATGGTAAAATTTAATAAAAGAAGTTAGGCACAGTAAGAGATAAAATGGCTAATAATAAACTGGAACAATTATAACGACATGCCAGCATTACTACTCCTGTGCATTGGGGCCATTATTTAGGAAAATAAGAAGTGACTTGAACACAAGCACTATGATGCAGTCAGCCTGTGACTGAGACAGCTACTCGGTGACTAATGGGCAGGTAGTGTCTGCAATGTGGAAACACTGGACAAAGGGATGATTCATGTCCCAGGCTGGATGGAGCTGGACAATGTGAGATTTCATCACATTACTCAGAACAACACAAACTTTAAAACTTAGGAATTATTTATTTCTATAATTTTTCATTTAGTATTTTTGGACTATGGTTGATGAAAGGTAACTGAAACTGTGGAAATTGAAACCAGGGATGGGGGTGGGAGGTGGCTGCCTTAGTCCAGACAGTCCCCCTGTGCTTTTTCTCTAGGGTAGGATAGGGTAGGGAGCTAGGGAAGGGGAATTGAACGAATGCAGGACATTTTCACCTTTAGCTTTGGGTGCCACAATACCTGGAGGCCACATTCCAAGACTGTTGTTAAACAAATTGGAGCCCTGCCCAGTTTTTGAAGTGTTTGTCTGTGTGGTTTGAAAACTTCCAGAAAGGGTGTAGAGGTGTGGTGGAGGCTTGCAGAAGGTAGCTGGAGCCAAGAGCCAGCCGCTGTGGAGGAGACCTGGTCCCAGAATCCCCAAGGGAAGGGTAGAGTAGGATGCAGGGGATGGCCAGGTGCTGAGGCTGCCTGCCGATTTCTTCTCCACTTTCTGTCCCATCAAGAGATAAGGGATTCTCATAAGAGTGTAAAAGCATATTATGCAGCCTTAAAGAAAGATGGAGACTTTACCTCTTACATGTTTATATGGATGGAGCTGGAACATAGTCTTCTTAGCAAAGTATCTCAAGAATAGAAGGAAAATTATCCAATGTACTCAGCCCTACTGTGAAACCAATTTATAGCTTTCTTTCAATTATAGCCCAAGAAGAAGGGGAAAGGGAGGGGAAGGGGGAGGATGGGTGGAGGGAGGGTGATTGGTGGGATCACACCTACGGTGCATCTTGCAAGGGTACATGTGAAATTTACTAGGTGTAGAATATAAATGTTTTAACACAATAACTAAGAAAATGCTGTGAAGGCTATGTTGACCAGTTTGATGAAAATATTTCAAATTGTATATAAAACCAGCACATTGTACCCCATGATTGCATTAATGTACACAGCTATGATTTAATAAATAAAATAAAAATAAGTAAAAAAAAAAAAGATTGTAAAAGCAGAATTGTGAAATAGAGCCCAGGTAGAACCCCCCCTGGAATGCCATACCCTCCCCCGTTAGCCCAAGGAGGTGGGGAAAACAATCAAAAACTAGCGCTTCTTCCTGTACTGTGAACAGAGTTTCCAACCAGAGACTCCCAATAGACAGAACCATGTCCCTGGCTGTCTTTTGAGGCTAAACAAGGAATGACTTCTGAAATGTTTACAGTCCATGAGGATGAACTTTTTTCCTCTTCCTTCCGGCTATGGTACTTTCTGTTACTCTCCCTGGAACTGGAACTTCTTGCCAGAGGTCACCCGCCCTTCACTAGGCATTTTAGGTGGACCTTTGTGTTTCTGTCTTAGGGCAGCCTTGCTGGGGATGGGTAGATATGGAGAGAGTATTTTCTGGTCTCTAAAAGTATTCTACAATAGATAATTCCCTGGTTACTGTTTCTCTGAAACAGAGATTCAAGAAGTTTGAAGACAAAAATGAAGAAAAGGGTCATTATTTTCTCCCACATTAAGGAGCTGCTTATGACCATGGCGTGGTTGTTAAAGCCAAGTCTTCATTACATTCAGAGAATCATAAAAAGCATGGAAAAGACAAACCAATATTGTCTTAGGTCATTACCTCACAGCGTTCTTTAATTTGTTAGTCACTTGAACACAGGCTGAGTTTTTGGCTTTGAAATGGAAGGTGTGGCTGCTGCAATAGGCTTAATTTACAGGGATTATTTCAGAGACAAGGAGTCAGCCCAGACACAAAATAAACAGATGGCACTTTTTTTTTTTCTCAGCTTCAGCAGTTCAAATGCAGGATGACTTAGGAATCCTTATCACCTTCAGCAAAGCAAGCAGGGGAAAATGATGTAATTCACTCTTCCCCACTCCCTGCTGAAAGAGCCATTATTTCACTGATGGGGGAAAAAATGGCAGCAAAGACCAGAGGCAGCTTTTACCCTGCTAAGTAGCAAAGTGCTGTGTTGACCCCTCTAAGCCAACAGGAGTTGAAGCCACTTACTGTGTTTTGATGATCTTGATCACCAGAGCATCATAGTAGCCCCAAGTCCTCAAATCAGCCATCCAAACAGGGACCACCCACAGAAGCCCAGCTGTTCTATTAATGTATTAAATAGTTCCTTATTTTAGAACTCTTGTATTTTACCTGTTTATTCTAAGCAAACTAGCAGGTAAACAGAGAATCTACCACACCACCTAAAGTACTAATTTTCTACATTTGCGAACCTGAATAGGTGAACAGATGTGACCATCCAGCGAGCTCCTCTAAGAAGAAGTGGTTTGCACAGACATGCCGGCTCTGTGACTAAGCCCTGCCTAAGATCTATGCTGACATTTAAAGACTTTATGGGCTCAGTCTGCTCTGAAAACCAGCATCAGGTCTCTTTCCACCTCTAAATCCTTTCTGTGAAGGGAGAATTCATTCTGCAGCAAATATTTATCAGGCGTATACTCCTGCCAAGTATAGAGGCTGCTGTGGGATATATAATGGTGCATAAAAGTAGATACAGTTCTCACCCTCACTGCGCTTACAGCCTCTGAGGAGAGGCTTGGTGGACATTCAGCAGCTGCACAGAGTATCTAAAGGGGGTCCCTACTTTAAATTTGGGTGTATGAACAAAGGCTTCTCTGAGGAAATGGCATATAAGCTGAGATCTACATGGTAGACAGGTACTAGCTAGGTGAATGTGGTGTTGCTAAGGAGGGAGGTAACTGTTCGGTCTGGAGAGAACTGTATTCCTAAAGCATCTGAAATCCCACAGTAAGAAGAGGAGGCTGTCCAAGAACCACGGACGGGGCTGAAAAGTATCCAGGCATCAGGTCAACCTGGATTGACTATGGTCTCTATTTTTGAGAGTCATGGAAGCCTAAGAGAATTGGACTTACACAGCAGAATGAATGCGATGCCATTTGCTGAGTTAGGAAACACCGAAGGAAGAACATAGCTGGAGTTCAAACTCTTGGAGATTTTGGTTGCTGTTGTTAATCTGATATTAATATATATATGATCTCATTTGTTTGCCTCTGTTCCCTCTGATAACTCCCGGAATACAATTTCTGCCTGAATTTGCAAACTTATCAATCTCTTTGATAAAAAAAAAAATGACATGGGCTCCTTAAATGAGTATTTTATAAAGAGAGAGCATTTGGGCACTTGATGTATTTTATCCGTGAACATATAACCTGCCTTCTTGCCAGAGGATCCAATGCCCTTCATGAGGCATTCCGGATGGACCTTTGTGCTTCTGTCTGAGGAGCAGGCTTGCTGGCAGTGATACCTAGCATTGCAAAATCCTTCCTTAAGCCTTTGTTTAATGCCAGAGATCTCAAGTGCTTTCAGATTCTGGAGGGATGCCAAACTGCTCTCAGATTAGGAGACGATGGAAGGACTCCCATAATCTATAAACCTAATATAAGCTGCCATTTCAAATGAATGAATCGTTCAGACTGTTGGAAGGAGTCCAGGGATGTTTGAATTCCTTTTTTAGCTTATACAAATTCTGAGCTATTGGGCTTTTATAATTATAGTCTAATTGCCATATTATCATTTGTGCTGCTCCGAGGTGAGCCTGTTCCTTCTGCTGACCCTCAGGATGGATCACAGCTCTAGGCCGGCTTTCCTGGAGCATTTCCTCATCTGTCTTTTGTGTCAAAGACCTTAGCGAGAAACGTGGAGTTTTGTGCGCTGTTTAGAATGATAATAAGTTTAAACGTCTTAAAGCATTAGAGAGCGCTTGACTGGGCAGGTGGGGATAGCTAGTGTTGTGCCGAGCCAGATTACTAAATTCCCACTTAAACATGAATGTGAATACTTTTACTATGAAGTCCAAGATTATCCCAAACTGTGGACAGTTTTAAAAAGTCCACGATGCTCTTTGCTCTGCCTTTTTCTCTGCCAGCTTAGCGTTAGAGTAGGTGTGTCCAGATGGTGAGCTGAGTATTGCCCAGAACAAGAAAAATCTTTTTAAAGATTTGGCCGTGGTGAACTCCTGGGATTCTCAGCCTGTGCCTCTGGTGTGCAGAGCCAGCCCGGATCCTCCCCCGGCAGCGTCGGTCTCTTCCAGGCTGTCTCCATTTGTGGTCAGAACTCCCTGCTGTTCCCAGCCAGCCCAGGCTGTAAGTGTTTTCACACGGCCCTGGTGCTGGGGATACAAAGGGCATACAGTGCCAGCCATAACACTGAGTAATGCCAGGAGGTGCCTTCTAGAACAAACAATGTGGGTGAGCTCCGCAGAGAGGGAATACCTCTGGCTTGACATTTAAATTGCTGAATTATTCAAATGAATGTCAATTAGGTGGCGTAGACTTGCTGCCTTCTGCCAGGGTACTTCCTGGTTATCTGCACAGGCAAGTATACAATACCTCACATCAGATGTGGCGCTTCCTGTCTGTGCTGTTGAAAATCAGTCACAGAACACGAGTATTTGCTCCTCGGTGTTCTTGCTTCTTGGTGCACTGTATTTATATCACAGCCCGAGAGATTCGGGGTCCACGCACCCTTACCTCTAACCCTGAAAGGGGTTTCGTGATCATTCTCAAACCCTTGCTCCCCCTCCACACCTGTCCCATATCACGGGTCTACTCAGGTTATGGGTATTCCTAAGTTTGGCAAGACTGAAAAAGTGAGTCACAGGCGTTTTGAGGCCTGCTTGTGTTTTTTAGAATTGTGGCTATTAAGTTGTGAGAATGCTACTGTCTTGCTTTTAACCTCCTTTGATAATTTAGTAATCCTGGCTCAGAAAATCCTTCTGCTTATCTCTTCAAATTCCTCTATTCTGTCAGGTGAAATGGCACTTAACCAACGGGGGTGTATGTGCGTGCACAAGGCCGGGCAGCCACTTTTACGAACTTGCGGTCAAGTTTATATTCGAGGATATATGACAAATGAATACATGAGGGGCTCTGCTAATCAGTTATATGGGAATATATAAGTTAATGTGATTAAAAGTTAGGTGAGAAGTAATAGGAAAGAGAAGTTGGTGAAGGTTTCATACTTTCCCATAGTGCTTTTCAACCTTTTTTACCTTACGGCACGTTTGAACCTATAGTTAGACTTCCACGGCACCCTTAAATACACTTCCTGTGCGTTGAATTCTTCTGAAAATAATTTAATTAATGATCTTTAAAAGGTTTCACAGCATACGGGTTGAAAATCATTGCTTTACCATTAGCTAAATTGGACTCAGAAATTGGGTTAATTATTATGTTATCATTAACAACTGTTTTTCTTTGTGTTTTTTCATTTTCCTGATTGTGGACGGGATATGAGAACCCTGGTTTTTGACATCTTACTAAAAAGAAGCAACAACTTAAAGGAGTTAACTGGTGGTTGTTCATATGCAACTACTGAAAAGATTCAAAGGATTTAAGGAGTGTATTTAGTAAACAAATGAATTCCTTAGACTTAGCTCATGACTCCACAGGATTAAAATCTGATCAGGATCAATACCAAATTATGACCGTTCGCTGTAGAGTTGGGTATAGTGAGTTGAATTTTACTAAAGATGGTATTTACTTGAGGCCGCTCAGTTCTGGCAAAGTTCTTTAGGTTTTAGTCTCAACATTCATATCCTGTGAATGTCTGCATAGGACTGTCTGCATATCCTGTCAAAACCTAGAGACCTTGCGATACGTGTAATTTATTTTCATGAACAATTGGGTTTCTATGTGAGATTGTTAACACCTGGAGCTGGGGGTATTACTCATACATCTTAATGTCTCCTCTCAGTGTATACAGTGGTTTATTGCATTTACTAATTATTAAGTTTTTAAAAATCCCTATCACCATCATTTGCATATAACGTCATAGTTTACAGAACACTTTTCCAAATGTTAGGTCCTTGATTGATTAATTCAGGTGAAATATGGACTCAAGCCATGACAAAATCAGACACGTATAAGTTGGGATTGTCCACATCGCACCCTGGACGCCTTAGCTACATTTCCTGAACACTATGATGTTTTTTACTTATATTGCAACAAAGAGTTTAGTCTGAGAAGAATGTTGGGGAAATCTATACTCTCCTTCCTGCAGATACTTCTTATTTCAGAAGAAATAAGGAAGAAGGGCTAACAGATCTATCTGATCCTAGCTTTTCCCTCCAGATAGGACTGCACTGCAGACCACAAATTAGCCTGATTATACCCAAGGCTGTAACTTCGTGAAGCCTGGCTTGTTAATCTAGATCATTGAGTATAAATAGTTTAGTTTCCATTTCAATAGAAGAAATTATCACTATCGGAAAAACAAAACAAATAACAGCAGAAACAAAAATCCCTAAAGAGACTTTAGAAAAGTGTTCTTTTTTGCTAAGCGGACCTAGCATTTAGTTTGGGCTAGAAATTTATTTTATTTTATTTTTTATTTTTGTGAGACAAAGTCTCACTTTGTCACCCTCGGTAGTGTGCGTCACAGCTCACAGCAACCTCCAACTCTTGGGCTCAAGCGATTCTCTTGCCTCAGCCTCCCAGGTGGCTGGGACTACAGGCACTTGCCACAACGCCTGGCTATTTTTAGAGATGAGGTCTCCCTCTGGCTCAGACTGGTCTTGAACCTGTGAGCTCAGGCAGTCCACCCGCCTCAGCCACCCAGAGTGCTAGGATGGGCTGGAAATTTAAAAACAGTTCATTCTGAGAGAATGTTAGAGAAATTATTATTGTGTTAATCTAGACTTTCCTGTTTGCTTCTATCTTCACCCCCCCCCCGCTTTGGGGGGAGTCTCCTGCATAATAGATACTTACATTACGATTCATAACAGTAGCAAAATTGCAGTTATGAAGTAGCAACGAAAATAATTTTATGGTTGGGGGTCACCACAACATGAGGAACTGCATTGGAGGGTTGCAGCATTAGGAAGGTTGAGAACCACTGATCTAGACATTTTTATTAGAACCACAAAGCATCATTAATTCTTTGGTTCCTGGGACCATTTTATTTTTCATTTTTTGTATTAAATCATAGCTGTGTACGTCAATGCAATCATGGGGTACAATGTGCTGGTTTTATATAAAAGGGAACCCTTCTACACTCCTGGGGCCATTATTGATCCGTTTCTGTAGGATCAATAATGAGTGAGACCTTCTGCGCAGTGAGTTGATTTACTCACTTCATTTTCGTTTTCCCCCCTTTATCCCACACTAACCCCTCGTCCCCAACATAAGGCCAGTAGGCCCATACTCTTTACCATGTTAGGTGTATAGCCTTGGACATCTACAACCTTTTAAACGTATTTAGGGCTTTAAAATACATGTTTATGTTTCACATTTACATAAACTGCATTATTTCACAGTTTGGCATATATAGCCTTCAGTTTCCTGCTGTATACTGCAAATAAGTCTGACACCATTAACTCTGCGCCTGCCCCACCCATCCAGTTCCCTGCGAAGAGTCATCACCTGTTGGCAGCATAGTTGGCAGCCCTCAGCCCTGCTTTGTGCCATTCAAGAGCGGTGAGCATGTCTAGACTCCCTGGAAATATTATCTTTCAGCTCTCTTTTGGCAAGTGTAAACTTTTTGCTGGATTATGTCAACAGATATATATGTTCCTCACCCTCATAGAAATAGCCTCGTGCTGGGATTTCTTTTGGATTTCTCTAGGCAGGGAAAATAAAGGCCATCTCTTTGCTCATTACAATTTTCGCTCATTAAAAATGTCTGAGGGCTCTTGACTCTCCAGGGTGAGACTGGTGACATACATAGGCTGTCAGCGGCTATTTTGGATTTGCTGCTTTCAGGCATGTCTTTGCTTTCGGATGAGCCCCTTGTGGTTTTCAAAAGCACTAGCAAGTCACTTATAAATAGCAGGCTTGTGTCTGTGTGTCTGCGTGCACTTACCCTGTGGGACGAGGCACCCACATTACAGTGGGCAGTGAACTATTTTTCCACTTCTTTGAAGAGAGAAGAAGAAAGATTAAGAACGCGTTTCTCTTTTTCTGCGATAACCCACATCCCTACACACACCCACACGAATCTGTGTAAATGAGCTTGACATTTTGAAAGACCTTCCCTTAAGGTCTCCTGTGGAAAGCACAGCCACCCGACCTGTTATTTTAAGAAAGAGGCAGTTATCTCACAGGCCCACTACAGAGGGTTCAAGGATTAGAAAGCGGCCCCTGTGTGCCGCAGACCTCTGCAGCGGGAGCTCTGAAAGCTGGGTTTCCGCACGTGAATGGTGCTTTGGTGAACGTGGCTTAGGCTAATGAGTGGCCTCCAGGACCTTCCTGTTTACCGTCTATCTTCACTTTCATTCCCCACTAGTGGAAACTGGCAGGACCAGCAAGTCTGGACTCTTCATCCCTTCAAGGGAGAGGAAAAGAGTGATGTGAAAATGAGACTGTAAATAAGTATTGCTCAGAGAGGGCCAGTGAAGAGGTGTGATTCTGTTTGCTTTCCCGATACATTCTGTCTCTCTTTCCATCACACTCTGGACTACCAGATGTGGGTTCTTCCTTTGGTCCTATCTTACCCTACTCTTCAGACATTGTTCTGTCCCTTTGTCTCCCTGTGGTGCTCTCTTCCTTAATAGTTAGTGCCAAATTTTTTTCTACTGGTTGAAGATTTTTAAGTAGCTATTAATTCCCATTATAACCAATGTAAAAACTCTGGTGTTGCTACTATGGAAAAGTTAGTCTAGCTGGAAATATCGATCGTATGGATTTTTAGTTATAGAATGTGCACCCCTACAAATTCTTATTACATACTATAAGTCGAGCATCTGAAATTAATGTTTCAAAATAGGAAGCCTTTTGAGAGTTGACATTAGACTTAAAGGAGATGCTCACTGGAACATTTTGGAGTTGGGATTTTCAGATTTGGAATGCTCAACTGGTATGGATGATATACTCCAAATCCACCCCCAGGCTCCCCAAATCCAAATCCAAAACCCTTCTCCCAGGTATTTCAGATAATGGCTACTCAGCTTGTAGTATATTTCCATAGCATAGTATATGACTATAGAAACGTCAGCATTCCTTGTTTTACTAGTTGATGGAGGTTTGTACAGACTTAGCAGGAACTGGTATTGATAGCCACTATATACTTAGGAGCCATTTTATGTATAAAATAAAGGTGTTGAATATTATGTTCCAATAAAACTTTTATTTTGTTATAAGAATTGAGATATGAGTGGGTATGGTGGCTCATGTCTATAATCCCAGCACTTTGGGAGGCTGACACAAGAGGGTTGCTTGAGCCCAGGAGTTTGCCACTAGCCTGGGCGAAATAGCAGGATATCATCTCTGCAGAAAATAAATTAGCCGGACACGTTAGTTCCAGGTACCTGGGAGGCTGAGGTGGGAGGATCACTTGGGCCCAGAAGTTTGAGGTTATGGTGAATAATGATCATGCCACTGCACACAAGAATGGGTGACAGAGTGGCATCCTATCTATCTATATATTAATTAATTAATTAATTAAATTTTAAAAAGAATTGGAATATGAGTATGAATCCATTTAGCTGAAGGTAACAGGAAAATCATAGTGCAAGAAGCTGATTTTCAGAGGTCTATGGACAGAAGATAACCAGTCTTTGGCCTTGTATGTTCTGAAAGACTGTACAGCTTATAAAAATGCATTCTTATATTAAGAAGTGATTATTATTTGGTGGTTGGTCAAGTGACAAGATCACAGATATGCTCATCACAGCCAGTAGTGATGCCTACCCTGACTTTCTGTTTGGTGAAGGCGTTTGGAATGGTCCTTGCCGAGTGGGGTTAAAACTTATACAGTGATTTTTTTCCCTTTCTTTCTTCCTTGCAGATGAGAAACCCAAGGTCACCCCCAAACTTTACATGTGTGTATGCGAAGGCCTCTCCTGCGGTAGCGAGGACCACTGTGAAGGCCAGCAGTGCTTTTCCTCGCTAAGCATCAATGATGGCTTCCATGTCTACCAGAAAGGCTGCTTCCAGGTCTATGAGCAGGGGAAGATGACTTGTAAGACCCCACCATCCCCTGGCCAAGCTGTGGAGTGCTGCCAAGGGGACTGGTGTAACAGGAACATCACAGCCCAGCTGCCCACTAAAGGTTACCATGGACTTTTCTATTTCTAGATCAAGGAGTTTTATTAGTATTGTCCTAAGTCTGCATGAGTTACAGATCAAAGGAGCCATAGGCTTTCCACGTACTCTCTGAACCAGAGGTGATTGGGTGACCAGAAATGTAGCTCTCGGTGAGGAAGAAAAAGGCATGGCCTTCGGGCATCTAAAAGGAGGATGGGAATTTTGGGGAATGTGGGCAAGGCGATGTCTACCTTGAGGACAGGTTGATTGGCTGATCATTTCTCTTTTGGTTGCTGCAAATAGGTAAACAGCTCTTGATACCCTTTTCTGCTAAGGAGCTGTGATGTTAGTCATAATTTCTGAAACATTCCTGCTTAATAAATATTGCTCTTCATGTCAAGTATGTAAGGAGGGAAATGGAACGTAAGACTGGTACCGGGTAGAATGCCTTTCCTTTATGAGGAAGGAGACACAGGAAAGCTCACTCACCCTTCCTCCCATAGCTGATGCCCAGTAACCCATCCCTGAACCTTGAAGCAGATTGAGCTTTTTCATGAACCCTATCGTTTAGGTGGAATCTTCTCCAGATTGTATGTAATGTGAATTTCATGTCCTGTGGAAATCAGCACTCCTCTAAACCTGTTTCCCTATAAAATGCAGTCGTCCCTGCAAATATTAATATAGACTCACCCCAAGCCAAATTAATTTTCTTAATATATATTGATCATATATTTTGATAGGTATAATCATTTAATTTTGTACTTACCCAAGAAGAAACAACCCCAAAATGTGGAACAAGAAGGACTACTAGGAGTATACCCTATCAGAAATGTCAGCCAGCAAGGGAAGAGACAGAGAAACAAAGATCATTTTGTAGCAATTTTGAGGTTAAAGAAATGACCTTAAAGCCATATTGAAAAGGTTAAATTCTGACCAAAAATAGGTTGAATAATAACAGAAGGCTTTAAAAAGAGAGATCAACTATTTAAATTGTTAAAACTAAAGGATTCTTTAATGGAATAAGCTTTACTTTTATATGTTGTGGGAGTTAAATTCTTATTAATTGAGTGGATGGACATTCAAGAAATGTCTGCACTTGCACAATAGTTACGGTATCAACAGTATGAAGTTCCTTGGTCTGGGCAACACTCTCTTGGACCCTGAGTTTTCATAGAAAATGATTTTCTCTATTTAAAGAATTTCTAATTTAATTAGGGAGGTCACAATATTTGCAATTTAATATTGTATTTCATTAGTTTTACACTTTATCATACAGATGACGTGCACCAGGGAGTATCATGTGTGCCAAGTCGTTAATTATTTGGGCTTGGAAAGTTAAGGAAAATAGAAAGGAAATTAGGCTTGAGATTGGATTGCTAAAGGGACTAGGAACGTGGAAACAGGCAAATGTAAGGAAGAACAAAGCCTAGTGACATGATGTCACGAAGGGGTCTGGAATCCAGACATGGTGATTGTTTTGGGACTCTTTAATTATGGACCTTCACTGTCCAGCTAAGAAGTTTGGATCTAACCCACTCGCCAAGTAGAAAGCCTTTGTGAATATTTGCTCAAGTGATAACGTGAGGTGTTTTGAGTGAATGTACCAACATACGTCATATAATAATGGCTGAACAAGGGAGTGAATCCCAGAATGAATGTTGGAGCAAATGAGTAAATAAATAGAGGAATGACTAGTTTCCTGGGCAGAAGTCATGAGGTCAAAAGATCAGTGAGAATTCAGCAGTAGACTTCCATGATATGTGGAAGAGAGAGACCACAGATTATATAACTTGGTTTTAATTTAGCACTTCCACATAGGGATATTACAGTGTAGTGTCTGCCTATAAGGGTTTGATGCTAAAACATAACAAACCCAAGTTAGTAAGAGTAATATGAAAGATTTGTACTGTACTTTGTATTTTAAAAGTACTTTCATATACTTGCATTAATACAGTTGATTCTCAGTGGGATGTTTCTCAACTTGCAGTTGTGTCTAATTGAATGATGGTTAGCATTGCTGGGCCATTGGCCAGGTATTAGGAAGCATTTTAGTTTTAATTCTTTGTGACATGTAAGATTGTGTGGTGAGGATTTAGGAGCTGTGTGTTTGGATATTATTGGTTATACTGAATAATAAGTGAACAGTGATGCTTACAGCCAATTTCTCCTCTCTCACCCATCTCTAGGGAAGTCCTTCCCTGGAACACAGAATTTCCACTTGGAGGTTGGCCTCATTATTCTCTCTGTAGTGTTTGCAGTATGCCTTCTAGCCTGCCTTCTGGGAGTGGCTCTCCGAAAATTTAAAAGGCGCAACCAAGAACGCCTCAATCCCCGAGATGTTGAGTACGGCACCATCGAAGGGCTCATCACCACCAATGTTGGAGACAGCACTTTAGCTGTGAGTTTCTGGCCCCATAGGCAATCTCAAGCATAAGAAAGCTGGTGAAGAGACTTTCTAATTTCAAGTATGAAACACTAACCAGTAAGGGGAGACTGGAGGGTGTACACAACATGCTCTTGGTCACATATGACCTAAGCAAATGTTTGTTGGCAGCTAGTTAGTCCACCTTACGTTAGAACAACTTCTCCAGGCAGACATTTAAATAAGGGAGGGGGATTTATTTTAGTAGGTTCTACATAGTTACTTTTCTTTTCGGAATAAGGGAAAAGAGACCCTGTGAGGACAGAGGAAAATACAAATTTTGGAGGACCTGGTGTTTATAATCTTCATCCACTTTATTTCTCTATTCTTAGCCATAAAAGTGCTTTTTTTTTTTTTAAAAAAAGAAGGAATGTTTGTTTAATATTAAAAATCAATTTCCCTTGTAGGTTATTTCAACGCCTTGTAATTTACGACTTTAAAACGTGACCATCCAAAAAAAGTAGCTGTTCCATTTTTTGTGCTCCCGTGCTGCCCCCTTGTGGAGTGCAGTCACCTGGTTAAACTGGTGCTGTCCAATAGAAATAGGTGTGCCGTGTTTGTAATTTTAAATTTCAAGTGTCCACCTTCAAGAAAGCAAAAGTAAAAACAAAAACAAGGAAAAGAAAAAAGAAAAAAATACTAAACAGGTGAAATTAATTTTAAAAAATACACATAACCCAACATAGACAATTTTTATCATTTCAGCATATAATCAATACACAGTTGTTAATTGTTTTATGTTCTTTTCTAAACTAAGTTTTCAAAATCTTGTATGTATTTTATACCTGTCACATACATCACTTCAGACCAGCAACAGTTAAGTTGCTAAGAGGCAACATTTGACTAGTGAACATTCTATCCAACAGCACAGGGTTAGAAACCGTTATAGTCATGCATTTTAAAATGGCTCTTTTGCATATTTTGAAATGATAAAATCACATTACAAAGCGACTGTCTTATTTACTTTTTAAAGTTGTTCGTCAAACTTTGATTATAAAGAACCTTTAAGCTTTTAAGTGGGAAAAGGATATCACTCGCTATAAATAGACGTTAACATACAACACAAAAGGAAAAAGTAATAGAAATCCACATGGATATGATAGCTGGGTGTAATGCCCACTCTAAAAAATTTGTGACACTTGTGGGTGTTAGAGAGGTGTGAGAGACATGCCAGTACCAAATTGAGATTCTCTCCTTGTCACAGTCCAATGAATTGAAAATAATCAAGGTAATAACTTTCTAATGTGACTCAGTATCATTTAATACCATTCCTATGTATCATCCAAACTCATCTCGGAATAAATTGTGTTCTGCTGGATGCTAAGCTTATAGGTTCTTGGTAGTTCTGTAGCTATGCTTGCCCTGCAGTTTTGGTTTTGCTGGAGAAGACTTCCCCTCACCAACGGGCATCTTGGTAGCATGCAGGCACTACTCCTGGACAGCTGCAGGACCCATCCATGGCAAGTCATCCAAACACTGAGCGGTGGCTGATACAGGCTGGGAAACATCCCATCCTGTTGGCCTATCCCATCACGGGTCTGCAAGTCAAGGATACTTGTGGTTTGTGTGGCTTCCTTTGAGCTACTTCTTAAATTGAGGGGCAGGAGCTCTGGGGAAAGAAGATACATTCAGTACGGTGCACGTATAAGGACATTCCATTTTGAAAAGTAGAGAAATACAATTTTTTTTTGTTAGAAATATACTTAGAAGTCTATTTCAAGCTTTAAGGAAAATTAAATTAGTTTATCGAGTTAGTAGCAAGAAGATGTGAGGATGAATCCTGACAAAGCTTCAGCAAAGCAAGATTCTAAAATAGACTAGTTAGAACTTCATTCCTTAGAGCTGCTAACATAACTAATTACCAAGGGCAATAATAGGAATATCTGGTGTAAATTACCATTTCAATAGCTTTTAGAATGTTGAAAGAGGACTAGAGTATATGCTAAAATAGTCTTCTAAACTCAGTTATGTCAGATGACAGTATACACATATCACGATATCATAACACAGCAAAGAATGCTATTTAAAACAAGTTGTCATTATGGGTCTACACAATTGCTTATTTAAGTGGTACACACATTTGTATGTTTCAACAAAACATACCCTAACGAAACCACTTGCCTATATTGAAAAAGAAGCCTTGGGATCTGGGAGGTAAGAAGATGTTTATTAGTCTTTGGTTGAATATATATATATATTTTTTTTACCCCCTTAAATCCTGAGTTTAGAAGCAGGATCATGCACTATGAAAAAACTACACAATTTAATTTTTAGAATTATTCTACCAAAAAAAAAAACCCAAACAGATAAAGAAAAAAAAAAAGAGAGGAAAATGGTTAGGAGATGTGAAACTCTACTCATTTTCTTCTTGATTATCTCTTTTGTGGTTTTTAAGGGTTTTAAATTTCTTCTGTTGGATGTTCAGCTTTTGTTAATTTTGCTGATCAACAGTACTTCACACTCGTGCTCAGACAAAGTGTAAGAAGATGGAATTCACATAAGTCAATTTATTGCTTTAATAGACCAGCTAAAATGTCTGGGAAAGGATGAGATTTGGGGAATACTAATTCAGCATTACTGCAGCCCTACCTCTATCCCCAAGGGCCCAACATTGGTTATGATAGGTAATCCATAGATACCATACCTGATACCTGCTTCTGGCTTATGCTGAAAGTAAGAAGGAAAACTTTATGAATGAACTAATGGGACTCTTTTTGCCAACGTATTCATTTGTAGAAGTTGATTGGGGGCACTGGTTTGATATTTTTAATGAATACTTTGTTTTCTTCTCTGATTTATGAGTGATGTATATCAAGAAATAACGTGGAGGTATTATTAATAATTTAGTGATCCCTCGTTTGTTCCTCATCTACCTACAAGGAAGTCTTTGTCCAGGGAGCCCCTTCTCGGTCTGAGGGTACCAATGTAATGATCCACCTGGTTATTATTAAGAGTCTTTTCGTTACCAACAACATTAGAGTTGTTTGCTCCTTAATCCTGTGTTTGTCCCTAATTAGAGTGCCTTAGTTGGTATGGCAACTAAAGTGAATCATTTAATAGATATTTAGTGAGCATAGCAGACTATGTTGAATTATATCCGACTCTTGGAGTTGAAAGGACCCCCCACTCCTCTCTAAGCTCCCCCTGCCATTCTTTCTCCTGCTTCCCTGTGCTCAGCCATGCTTCTTGGACTTTCTAATTTGCAGCTTAAACTTTGTCTGCTCCGTCTGCTCATCTTCTTTCATCATGTATTTTATTCCAGAAGTCTGGGTACAGGAAAAGATACTTATCCCTCGGGAAGACTTGTTATATATGAGAGGAAGGGCTAGTTTTCCCAAGAAATAAAACCAATCCTTTTTCTAATGGAGCTGTCCATGCCTGCTAATGGGCCACATGTCCAGGACTGTTACGATGACATGCACGCTAACACTCCAAACTGGAAGCTAATGGTTTCTTTCTCCTTTTCTTAAACCTCAGGATTTATTGGATCATTCGTGTACATCAGGAAGTGGCTCTGGTCTTCCCTTTCTGGTACAGAGAACAGTGGCTCGCCAGATTACACTCTTGGAGTGTGTCGGTAATTCTTTTTCCCCTTCTTTGTGGGTGATATGCAGTGTTAGTTGTGGTTTCAGAAGGAGGATGGAACTTGGAAAATCTCCTTCTTGCCTATTATTTTTTCAAAAACACTTTAAGATGTGAGTTAGCCATGTGGTCTCTATTCTCTGTGACTCATATTGGAGCACCTGAGCTTGTAGAAGCTCTTGTCAAAGGAGCCTGTGACTGATTAGCTTAGAGAATGACTAGACAAAAGCTTTCAGTTGCAAGTGAACTCTATGGGATAATGAGAGTGCTTGAAAAGTGAAATGATACGGCTGCTCCTTACTACAGGTTTTTATGACCTAAGGTAAGTAGGCTTTGGGACAATGAAGTTGTTTATTGCAATTCTTGAATCCCTTTCACTATGCCCTTTCCTTTAAAAATAATTAATGTAAAAGGTATCTTTATAATTCTTTTATTTAAACAAGAGCTATATATATTTTTAAGTCCTCTCCTATTTCCCCATAGATGAACATATTTATATGTAGTTGTAATCATCATCTATATATAAAATGTGTACCCTTTTTTCAGCTTTAAGCTGACGTACATCTCCTGTACACATTACAAGTCTTTTAAAAGATTATGTAATAGTTTACTGGACGATAGTTTCCCTTACAGCTATTGCTTAGTGTTCCCACAAGGAGCTGTACTCCTGTGTGTGCAGGTGGTGCTGCAGCTGCTTTTTAGGAGCTGTGTGGTCCCAACAGCCACTCGCCTGGGCAGAAACCAACTGCCCTCGGGTTGCATCTCCTGCTGCACTGTTATCTGTGCTGATTATACCCCTTCTTGATGCCCTGAGTCTCATGGTGATTACCCCCTCCTCCCAGCCTCCCTGATCATCCCTACCTATAATTAAAGAGAAGAATGAAGAGGGAGGGTGGAGTTGACAGGCTGATGGGTGTGTTGATGCTGTGCGAGGAGGCCAAGCACCCAACAGATCGGATCACAGTTAAAGTCGCCATGTTTCTCAAAACGTCCTGGGCTGTTCCGTGTGGCCCACCTGTGGCATCACGCGGCTGTCTAACTAATACCCATGACCAATGTCAGAAATCAGAACTGTTCTGGGATTACGGGTTTAAAGACTTTGCAAATCCTCTTTTGAATTTATGTCTTCTGCCAAGAAATCCGTTAGGGTTGGCAGTGGCTGCCTTTCCACAGCCTTGTGGGTTTTTTTTTTCTGTTTGTTTTTTAATCCTTAGAACACATAGCTTAAACTTAATCATCTCCTTTGTGAAAACAATGTATATGTAAATTCACAAATGTGGACAACTTTGAAAGTGTCCACATGGGTCCGTGGCATGGAAACAAAGAGGCCTCAGCTCAGTGGGTAGGGCGCCGACCACATACACTGTGGCTGGTGGGTTTGAACCAGGCCTGGGCCTGCTAAACAACAATGACAACTACAACAAAAAAATAGCCAGGCGTTGTGGCAGGCACCTGTAGTCGCAGCTACTTGGGAGGCTGAGGCAAGAGAATCGCTTAAGCCCAAGAGTTTGAGGTTGCAGTGAGTTACGACACCATGGCACTCTACCAAGGGCAACATAGTGAGACTGTCTCAAAAAATAAATAAATAAAAGTTATACACATTTTATACCTTTCAATCAAGGAACTTAAATGTAAATGGAATACTTAGCAGTTTAATTTGGTATCACAATAGGAGGGATGGGAAGGGCAGTTTCTACGTTAGTTTTGTATATCTTGAGGAGCAAAAAGTTGTGATATTTATGTCTCCCAACTGAGTTTCTCTACTAAGCAGTGGGAGGGAGTAAGAGTTGCTGGTGCTAAGTTTCTGGGCTGCGGGCGGCTGCCTCTGTGTGCTTCCTGTTCAGTGTCACCTGTGCTTTGCCTTCCCCAGGTAAAGGCAGGTACGGTGAGGTGTGGAGAGGCAGCTGGCAAGGAGAAAATGTTGCCGTGAAGATCTTCTCCTCCCGGGATGAGAAGTCGTGGTTCAGGGAAACAGAATTGTACAACACTGTGATGCTGAGGCACGAAAATATTTTAGGTAAGCCTGAGGGTAATCCCCTCATTAATTGTATCTAGAGAGAAATTACTGCCTGCCTTTGCCCTTTCTGTTTCGGTGAATGTGAATTCGAGACGCTCCTGGAAAGCAATATAGGGATCCTGAGCGTTTATATATGGTTTAATTTTCTTTTAACACCAGTGTCTTGTTTAAATTTGCAAATAAGTTTCAAGATTCTCTGGATGATGAAAACGGAATTCGGTATTGCTAATTCTTCTCCCTGCATCTGCAGATAGTTATTTTAAACAACAAAAATTTGCCCCACATTGTTCACTTCAAGGCTCCATTGATTGTTCTACTTACCCCACCCTTTTTGAATATTTATTACTTAAATCAAACTCAGAAAGATCTTTGGACTATTTCCTAGAGATTCACAGCTCCCAGGGATATCATAATTAAATGCACATTCCCTCAAACTAGGCATCATTTTTAAAGCTCAGATTTACAGAGGGATTCAGCATACATTTTAATTTGGAAGCTAAAGCTTAGCAACACTTGTGAAATATGTAAAGTGCCCGTTGCAATGCTGCTATGGCAGTAAACGGGGTGAGCATACTCCCTGGGCCTATTGACTTCTGTATTTTTGACAAGTTTCTCTAAATGTGTTTGTATTAGTACATGTCTGGTGAATGGGGCCTGGAGTGCTTCTTTAGTGGATATGACATTTAGACAGAATTTAACTCCGTGTAAGGTAGAGTTGGCCACTTTGTGGCTGGTGGATAGGTCTGGCTTGTAGGAAGGCCATTGCCAAAATTTATTTCTATTCTATTGCTGCCAGTTTAATATTTAAATCTGACTCGAAATGTCTGTGAATAATGGCTTGACAGTTGTCCAAGGCTTTTCCTCAACATTACGGTGGTGACGTTCCATGTCAGAATTGTTCCTGTTCTTGCTCTTGATTTCACACTTTCCTTTACCTCCTGGGTCTTGGCCATCATTTAATCCTCCTCACCTCAGCTGTTGGCTCCCCCCTTTCAATCCATCCACCCACACCCAGTCTTCTGCTGGGAACCAGAGATAATTCTGCTCAAAGTGTCTTTGATGGCTCCCACAATGCCTGCAACATTTGTGAGTGGCATTTAAGACTCCCTATTTGCGGGTTCCAAGGAGTCTCTTAACCTTTACCTTCAAATATGCCCACATTCAGCTATTCCCAGTATTTGCCGTTCCCTTGGGATTGCCGCAAACATTTAGGGCTCTAGCTCTCGAACTGTCGCCATTCTCGTCCCACTCTCCCCCTACAGCCCCTTCTTCCATCACCACCTCTCAGCCCCTTTCCATGTCCTCTAGTGCAGTTGACTGTGCGTCTCTCCACTCCCTCACTTGGCACCACGGCCTTAACTCGCATCACACACCACCTTGTGTTGCAGCTTGATGTCTGTGTGTAACAACAGCAACGGCAGCAGTCACAGGGGCAGGAAGGGTAATGGCAGTACCAGGCAGGAGCCGCTGCTCTAAGTGCTTTCCGTGCCTTTTTCTCCTTTAATCTCTGCCATGACTAGCCGAGGGTAGGTGTCCTTATTGTCCTGGTTTTAACTGAGGAGGAAATCGATGCACAGAGAGGTTAAATAGTGGAGGTGGGAATTCCACTGGACAGCCTGACCCTGAGTCACTGTTCTGTACTCAAAACACAAACATCCAGTAAAGGTGGTCTTGGCTTGTGAAACCAAGTAATTCACACTTGAGAGAGGAATAGTTAAAACAGATCTGGCTTATTTAAAAGTTATTTTTATTAAAGGTCTAGAACAACAGTCTACAACTTTTTTGCTATCAGGACTGGTTTCACGGAAGATAGCTCTTCCACGGATAGTGGTGGGGGAGGAGAATGGTACAGGAGGCAGCGCTCAGGCGTGATATGAGCAGCGCAGAGTGGCTGTGAGTGCAGATAAAGCGTCACGTCTTTGCTGGCTTGCCCACTGCTCACCTCTTGCTGTGCAGCCAGCGTCCTAACAGTCCGTGGACTGGAACCTTTTTGGCCCAGGGCTGGGCTTTATGGAAGACAATTTTTCCACAGACAGGGCTAGGGAGGGGTAGGCATGGGACAGGATGCAGAGCTCAGGTGGTGATGCTCTGTGGCCCAGGTCCTAACAGGTCAGCGACCAGTACCGGTCTGTGGCCTGGGGGTTGGGGACCACAGGTCTAGAGCATAATTAAAGGGGCAGACAAAATCTTTCTCCAAGACCAAGGAGGGTTAGGGAAGTTGAGAGAGTAAAAATTTCTGTGTTTATTGTTTATTTAATTGGAAGCTTATCTTCCTTTGGGGGAAACTATACAAATGTGCCACAGTGATTTAATTTCTTTTGAGTGGTGCTTTATAGTTTGGGGTATTTGTTTTCGAGAAGAATCATTAAAGATTAATATCATTTGGTTAAATCATTAAAATCATTAAAGCAGGACTGGTTCCTTATTAAGAATAAGTAATATCCAAGAACACATTTTGATTCTTATTATGGCCAGCCAAGGGCCCAGGAGTAGCAGTTGTGGGGAGACACAGACAGATTGGAGTCCGGGAAAGCATGGGGGCTCAGAGCTGGCCATGGAACTGGCTTGGGGGTATAGGTGCCAAAATGTTACATCGTTCGCTTTTCAGATATCCCATAGGTGCGAATGTCAAATTAGTTTTCTATGAGTAGAATTCAACTTGTTTGGGGTTCTGTGGTAGATGGTGAGAGTTGGGTTCTGGAGCTAGACCTGCAGGGACCATTACTGACCTGATGTCAGTGGTGTGATCTACTGACTTCATGTGCTTGTTGGAGGATTGCATGTAAGTACCAGGCACGTGGTGGGCACTCGGTAATTATTAGCTGCTTCTGTTGTGGTGGTTGTTGATGACAACGATGAAACAGAGGACCTTTCTTGGCTCACAGAGCATTCCTGTCCATGTCTCGGAACAGCCGACACTAGATTTGGAGTTGCTAGCAACTTAATAGCTGTGTGATCCTTGATGTCTCCAAGGAGCGACTTTATCATCTGTAAAATGAGTATAATGAGGTCGGTCTCACTGGCCTGTTGTAAAAAGTCTTAGGAGAAAATGTGAAACTGACATAAATGTTCTATAAAGCACCGGGCAAGGGCAAGGCATTTTTTATGTATTTTCTTTTACATCTTTACAAGTCATTTAACTGTTCCTCAAGCCATATCTGTCCTTTTAAAAAAAAGTTTTCTTCTTTTTGTCAATCCCAAACTTCAGTGCCCTTCAGCATGTTGCACGTGTGTGAGACGAATGCTGGGCAGGTGCCTCTAGAGCTGAAAGATAAGCACACATTTACTTCATAGGCGAGGGCGTGCCTCTGTCTTGTAGGGCTCCTTCATTGTGCTCAGTCGACTAAGTAACTTCCTCCCTCTTTACCCACATGTATCAATATTTTCACTTCTCTACAGGACCAGTTTAGTTGTCTCTTCCTGATTGGTGCCGATTACAACATCTAGTCTAGGGAACTACTGTGATTCCCTACTCTGAGCTCATGTTGTTCTTTGCAGACAGATATTATAGTACTTTTCACGTTTTATTGGAATTCTTGTCTTTTTTCCCCCTCTGTCTTCTTTTCTAGCCAACAAACATTATCACCTTGGTATTTGAGTGAATGACAAAGAACATCATGAATACTTATTACATTTGATTGGTTGCTTTTCTTATTTGAGGAATTAGTCAATCATGTAATATTAACTCCCCTACTTTATTTCACATCTGAACAGACATAGGACAGAGAGCCTAATTGAGTGGACCAATATTACACAGGAAATCACAGGCAGTTATATGGGTATCCAGGTTTTAGGTTTGGTGTTCTTTTGGGATGATGGATGAATGATTTGTGCTTAAAATATCAACATGATGAAGAATCTGGCACTTTGATTTTTAGTGAGCACAAAGATACTGCTATTTGAATCTTAATACGATGTGAAATAGTTTTTAAAAGGATTATTTAACAATGGAAATGAATGTGAGGGTTTCCTGTTTATTCACACTGCCCTTTTAAGAAATGAATATTACTATTTTTTCTGTTAATATGTCTGTAAACCTCCTCTTACGACAGTTGGTTAGTTCAACTATCTTTATCATAGGTCATGTTTAATGTGTAGGTCACTATTTCTAAATACTATAAATTACAATATAGAATTTTCACTTGTGTATTAATTTTGTTCTTGCTCTCTCCAGGTTTCATTGCTTCAGACATGACATCAAGGCACTCCAGTACCCAGTTATGGTTAATCACACATTACCATGAAATGGGATCGTTGTATGACTATCTTCAGCTTACTACTCTGGATACAGTTAGCTGCCTTCGAATAGTGCTGTCCATAGCTAGTGGGCTTGCTCATTTGCACATAGAGATATTTGGGACCCAAGGGAAACCAGCCATTGCCCATCGAGATTTAAAGAGCAAAAATATCCTGGTTAAGAAGAATGGACAGTGCTGCATAGCAGATTTGGGTAAGGTTTTAAAAATACTTTTTCATGACCAGTTTACTTCTGTGGTACCCAATGTTTAGCTGATGTGCATCTCTTTTTTTCCCTAACATATTATTAGGAAAAATTTCAACATGCAGACAAGTTGAAAAAAGTTTATAGTGAAAAAAACTATATACCCACCATCTCAGTTCTCCCATTAAATTAACATTTTCCTAATAGAGCATTTTACATTTATTATTTATCCATCTCTTCATCCTCCATCTGTTCTTAATCTGTGATATATTGCAAAAATTGCAGGCAGAAGAATCCTTCCCTCTGACAATTTCAGCATGTACACTACTATATCATTAACTAGAGGGCTTTATTTATTTGCTTTTATTTTTCTTTTTAGATAAAGTTTACTGTGAAAAACCCAAGTCTTGCGTACCTTCTCAGAGTTTTGACAAATGCCATAAAACCCAAATCCCTATCAAGGTACAGATTTTCCCGTTACTTTAGAAAGTCACCCTGGGCTCTTTCGGTAGGTCCTGCCACCCCACACCTCAGAGGGAACCAATATTGTGCATTCTGATTTCACAAACCTTCATGGGAAGGAGGGGCACAATTAGATTATGGGATGAGTTTATCTGAGAAGTAGTTTCTAAAATCATTCTTCTGTAACCCAGGTATAATTCTCAAGTTGAGAAGGAGGAAAATAATTCCCAAACCAATTCACCCTTTGCCTTACTGGCGTATCTCATTTTTATGGTGTTAGGGTAATGCTCAGTGTAGCTATAATTGCATTATAAATAAGACTATTTTTATTCTAGTATTTTATATAAAACTATATTCATTCCAGACTCCTGGAATACTGGCTGAATAACTGTGCTAATGAGAACTGAATTGTAATAACCATATTCATTCCAGTGTACTATTGAGAGTCTTTATACTACTTTACTAAAAAATGGTTTCTATTATATTCATATCATAGCTATTATTGTCAGACTGATAATGATGTAGACAAAAATTAATTTTGGTTTGTTTTTAAACACAAGGGATTTGACATGTTAGGAAAATTAGCTTCCTTTGAATCCCTTTAAAGTCTGCTTTTAGGCTAAGAAATTATTTTAAATGTTTCCTAAGTGCGAGAAGAAAAATATTTAGGGTAAGCATTGAAAGAACCTGGCCCTACAGTTTTTTTGTAGGCAGTTTTTTTTAGTTTTGGTATAGAAGCCTTTTTTGGCTTATTCCATGGCTCTTGCAGCCTGAGCGATTTGGGTTTGAATTCTGCTTTTCTGAGTTACTCACTGTATTTTTGTGCAGGTCTATTCACACGGCCCAAGGGCTGATTACACTAAATGAGAGGGATGGGGAGAGACGCCCGTGTGTTTGATGCCAAGTACTGGCTTCTGCATTGTTGAAAACCTTCATAGTAGTGTGATCATGTATTACTTGTGTAACTAAAAAGAATTAAGGCCACTTCTCAGGACTCTGTTAAAATTCAGAAATTTTTCTAAACCCCTGGAAAATAATGAAGATTCAAATGGTAGTTGCAGTGTTAATCCAGAGGTCTGGGAAGAGTGGACAGATTGAGGCAGCTCTTGGCTTTGGTTTATGGGACTTGGTGGGGAGGGAGTAGGGAGAGTTTTGGAGTAAGTCCAGCTAATTATTCTTGAACTACATTTCTTGTGACTTGCAGCCTTCCAGTTAGATACATAGGAAGGTGTAAGAATCTATGTTAAAGACTCATTATTCAGAGTATAATTACCACAGTATGGAAAGTAGCTCCTATAAGACCATAATTTGTAAATAATTTTTTATGCTATACCCAGTAATTAAGTATCACTCATTAGAAATAGTATTTTATTATTGATACTACCAAAAGACCAACATTCCATTCAATCTTCTACTTTTTATTTAAAAATTCAAGCATTTAGGGAGTTGAAAGACCATTATAATGATCACTTAAATCCTCAACAACTGGATTCAAAAACAGTTAAAACTTTGCCATATTCTCTTTATCTGTATGTTTATATGTATATTTTTGCTAAAATGTTACAGACATCACATTTTATTCTTCAACACTTAAAAATTTATTCCATAAAAATACTTTAAAATGCATCTCCTGCATAATTAACTCTATAACACCTAAAGATTATTGATAGTTCTCTAGTAACATTTAATACTCACTTTCGAGTGTCTCCAGTTTTTTCAAACAAGAATTTAGTCAGGGCTCACACGCTACATTTGGTTGTTTTTGTCTCTTTAGTGTTATAATTATCTATTGTTAGAAAACAAATTATTTGTCAAATTTAGCAGTTTAAGACAACTCAGATATATTATCTCCTATAGTCCCTTGAGGGTTAGGAGTCTTAGCATGATCTCAGGGATACATAAAATCCAGCTGTTGGTCAGTGCAGTTATCTGAAGGCTTGACTGGGGGTGGAGGATCCATTGCCATGATGGTACACTCATGTGGCTATTGGCAGCAGGCCTCAGTTCCTTGCCAAGTAGACCTTGCCATAGGGCCACTTGTGTGTCTTCATAACATGGCGAGTAAACCAGGAGAGAATAGATAGAAAGCCTTTTATGACTTTATAATGTCCCTTACGTACCAGTTGTGAAGACACACACCGCCACTTTTGCCATACTCTATTCAATAGTCCAGCATACACTGAAAAGATAAGGAATTATGCTTCATTCACCTTTTGAAGAACTTTTGGACATATTTTAATGCTACCAGAGAATATCTCCAGGTCTATTTAAATTTTACCTTTTAATATTCTGATGTTTTAATATTCCTTGGTTCTGGAAGTGGTGGAGGGGCATACAGTAGTCCTTCTTGCTTGAAAGTGTAGATAGAATTGGATTCTAAAGATATATATACATATATTTATATATTATATGCATATATAAAAATACATATATTAAAAATACATATATAATATATTTTTTCCTGTACATACATAATTATGATAAAGTTTAATTTCTAAAGTAGGCACAGTAAGAGATTAACAACAATAACTAACAATAAGATAGGATCATTATAACAGTAACATGCTGCTGCAATAGAAGTTACGTGAATGGGCTTGTGCATGCATGTTCTTTCCTCTGTCTCTCTCCCTCAAAATATCTTATACTGTACTCACCTATTTTTGGACTGCAGTTGACCGTGGGTAACTGAAACTGTGGATAAGGGGGGGACTGCTGTATATGACTGGGAAACATTCATAGTGTCCACAGAATTGAAATCTTGGGGTTGGTGATAAAAATAGGGGGAAGAACCTGGCTGCTTTAGCTGAATGCAGTTGCCATTATTTTATTGATTGTTAAGAAGGAGATAATATGTGTTAACTCCCTGACATTGTGTGGAGTCATTGTCCCACACTGTCAAAGCCATGGAGTGAAAGAAGAAGCATTCTCTATAGATGGCTTACGAGATCCCTGAGGGATCTTAGGATTGCGAAGATTTACAGGCCCTGCTCACTCTTCATTTTGTTGAGTGTTACGCTAGTCATTTTCAGTTGGTTTGCATATGCATCAGTAAATAATTTCATTCTTAAGTAAATCTTGCCTGTATTTGTCTGTTAACTTAATAGCCTCAGAATGTTTCTGGTATTAGTCCCTCTCTCTGCTCTCACTGTGGGCATCACCACAAAGGATGTTCCATGGATTATTATGGTGTAGTGCAGCAGTGACCATGGGCACCACAAGAGGGCGCGTTTGATTGGGGCTGTTTTAAAGTCCTTCAGTGACCTCTTATGAGAAAGGGAACGAGCTGATTTGCATTGTCATCTTCCTTCTAGGCCTGGCAGTCATGCACTCCCAGAGCACCAATCAACTTGACGTGGGGAACAACCCCCGCGTGGGCACCAAGCGCTACATGGCCCCAGAAGTTCTAGATGAAACTATCCAGGTGGATTGTTTTGATTCTTACAAGAGGGTCGATATTTGGGCCTTTGGACTTGTATTGTGGGAAGTGGCCCGGCGGATGGTGAGCAATGGTAGGTATCTGATCTAACATAATATTGTCTTTGTCCAAGTTCTCTTAATCCCGATACCTTTAAAAGGGCAAAGGAGGGTATTGAAGCCTACATTGTTTCTTGAATCAAGTTATAGACATTTATATTTGAAATAATGGTGCATGAATATAATGGCTTTTGAGTTTGAAATACACTATTGCAAATGATGCCAAAAAAATGATATTTTTGGAAGAGACTAGCCATTCCTTGTTTTTTCAGAAGGTTGATCCATATTTTTTTTCCCATTCAAATTTCCTTTATTTTTTCTTATAGCATAATGGTGTACATTAATGCAATCCTGGGGTGCAGTGTGCTGTTTTCATATACATTTTGAAATACTCTCTCATCAAACTGGTTAACACAGCCTTCATGTCATTTTCTTAGTTAAGTCAAGACATTCATACTCTGCTTTTAGAAAGATTCACTCGTACCTTTGTAAGATAAACCATAGAGGTGACCCCACCAATCACCCTCCCTCCCCCATACACCCCCCTCACCTCTCCTCTCCCACCCCCATTCCCATATTCTAAGGCTATAATTAGGTTATAACATTCCTATGAAAGCTATGAATTAGTTTCAAAATACAGCTGTGTATACATTGGATACTTTTTCTTCCATTCTTGAGATACTTTGCTAAGAAAAACATTTTCTAATTCCATCCATATAAACATGAAGGAGGTAAAGTCTCCATCTTTCTTTATGGCTGCATAATATTCCATGGTTAACATATACCACAATTTATTGATCCATTTGTGGGTCGATGGGCCCTTGGGCTTCTTCCATGACCTAGCAATTATGAATTGGGCTGCAAGAAACATTCTGATACAAATATCTTTGTTGTAGTGTGATTTTTGGTCTTCTGGATATGTACCTAATAGAGGAATCGCAGTATCAAATGGCAGGTCTATTTTTAGTTCTCTAAGTGTTCTCCAGATGTCTTTCCAAAAGGAACGAATTAATTTGCATTCCAACAGGCAGTGTAGAAGTGTTCCCTTTTCTCCACATCCACGCCAACATCTCTGGTTTTGGGATTTTGTGATATGGGCTAATCTTACTGGGGTTAGGTGATACCTCAAAGTAGTTTTGATTTGCATTTCTCTGATGATTAAGGATGGAGAGCATTTGTTCATATATCTGTAGGCCATGCACATATCTTCTTTAGAGAAATTTCTATTCAAGTCCCTTGCCTACCCTGAGATGGGGATCCATATTTTTTATTTATGTAACTACTATATTGCATATATTTAGGGGGTACGTGTGGTATTTTGATACATGTATGCAATGTGTAGTGATCTAATCAGGGTATTTAGATATCCATCACCTCAAACGTTTATCATTTCTTTGTGTAGGGAACGTTTCAAATCTTTCGGCTATTGTGAAATATACAGTATATTGTTAACTATTAATATATCCACCCTTCTGTGCTATCAAACACTAGAGCTTATTCCTTCTAACTATATGTTTGTATCCATTAACTGACCTCTCTTCATCCCCTGTCACTCTTCCCAACCTTTGGTAACCATCATTCGTCTCTGGACCTCCATGAGATCAATTATTTTAGCTCTCTCATATGAGTGAGAACGATTGATACTTGTCTTTCCATGACTGGCTTGTTTTATTTAACACAGTGATCCAGTTTCATCCACACTGCTACACCTGAGGATTTTTGTTCTTTTTTATGACCGAGTAATATTCCATTGTGTTTACATGCCACATTTTCTTTATCCATTCATCTGTTGGCTATCAGTTAAGTTGGTTCTGTATCTTGGTTATCGTGAGTAGAGCTGCAATAACCATGGGGGGTGCAGGTCTCCCTTTGATGTATGGATTTCCTTTCCTTTGGATAAATATCTAGCGGTAGGCTTGGTGGATTATATGTTAGCTCTAGTTTTAGTTTTTTGAGATTTCCATACTGTTTTCCAGTATGGCTATATTAATTTATATTCCCACCAGCAGTGTATAAGACTTCCCTTTTCTTCATACCCTTGCCAGCATTTATCGTTTTTTGTCTTTTTGATAGTAGTCATTCTAATTGGGATGAGATGATAGCTCATTGTGGTTTGCATTTCCCTGCTGTTTAGTGATGTTCAGAACTTTTTCCATATATACTTGTTAACCATTTGTGTGTCTTTGAGAAATATTTGTTCAGATCCTTTGCCTACTTTTTAATGAGACTGAGGTTTTTTGCTCTTGAGTTGTTTGAGTTCCTTATATGTTCTGGATGTTAGTCACTTGTCAGATAAATAATTTTATCTTTTCTCCATCCTAAAGATTGTCTCTTCACTGTTTATAGAAGAAGTTTTTTAGTGTAATATAGTCCCATTTGTCTATTTTTGTTTTTGTTGTTTGTCCTTTAGAGGTCTTAGCCATAGATCTTTGTCTAGACCAATGTCATGGAGTATTTACCCTTGGTTTTCTTCTATGGTTGATTCTTTCGGCTCCTATGTTTAAGTCTTTAATACATTTTGAGTTGATTTTTTATATGTGATAAGAAGTAGGGGTGTTTCTTTCTTCTGCATATGGATTTCCAGTTTCCCCCGAATTTCTTAGTTATTGTAGAGGATATCCCTTTGTTAAAAATCATTTGGTGGTAATTACATCAATTTATTTCTTGGGTTGTTCTTTGTTACAGGTATTACAATATATGAATTCAAACCATTATAAAGCTATACTGTAGTAACCAGAGCAGCATGGTGTTGGTATAAAAAACAACACTTACACCAATGGAATTGTAATGCCCGTAACTTTATTCTTTTTACTCAGTGTTGTTTTGACTGTTTGGGGTCTTTTATGGTTTCAAACAAATTTCAAGATTGTTTTCTCTATTTCTATGAAGAATGTTATTGGCATTTTGATAGGGATTGCTTTGAATCTGTAGATTGCTTTGGGTAGTGTAGTCATTAAAAATAATAATTCTAATAATTATTCTATTGGTTATCTTTCCATTTGTTTTTATGCTCTTTAGTTTCTTTCATCAGTGTTTTTTAATTTTACTTGTAGAGGGTCTTTTACCTCCTTGGTTAAATTTATTTCTAGGTGTATCATTATTATTATTATTATTATTATTATTCTTTTGCAGTGTTGGCTGGGGTCAGGCTTGAACCTGCCACCCCCAGTATATGGGGCCAGTGCCCTAATCCTTGAGCCACAGGCACTGTCCATCATCATCATCATCATTATTTTTTGTAGCTATTGTAAACGTGATTGCTTTCTTGATTTCTTTTCCAGCTAGTTTCGTATTAGTGCATGGAAATACTACTGATTTTTTTTATGTTGATTTTGTATCCCACAAATCTACTGAATTTTTTAAATCAGTTCTAGGAGTTTTTTAGTAGAGTTTTTGGGGCTTTCAAGATGTAAGATTATGTCATCTGCAAAAAGGAACAATTCAGCTTCCTGTTTTTTGATTTTGATGCCTTTTATTTCTTTCCCTTACCAGATTGCTCTGGCTAGGACTTGGGGTAGCATGTTGAATAAGAGTTATGAAAGTAGGCGTCCTTGGCTTGTTGCAATTCTTAGAAGAAAGGTTTTTGGCTTTTCCCCATTCAGGTTAATGTTTACTGTGAGTTTGTAGTATGTGGCTTTCATTATGTTGAAGTATATTCCTTATGTACCTAATTTGTTGTACATATTGAGATGATCATGTTTTTTGTCTTTCATTCTGTTGGTGGGTGTATCATATGTATTACTCTGCATATGTTGAACTGTCTTTGCATCCCTGGGATAAATCTCACCTGATCCTGGTATATTATCTTTTTGACATGTTGTTGGATTTGATTTGCTAGTATTTGGGTAAGGATATTTGCATCTGTGTTTATCACAGCTATTAACCTGTAGTTTTCTTTTTTTGCTATATCCTTGTCTAGTTTGGTATTGGGTAATGCTGGCCCTGTAGAATGAGTTAGGAAGAATTGATACTAGTTCTTCTTTATTAGTTGGGTACAATTCAGCAGTAAAGCCATCCTGTCCTGGGCTTTTCTTTGTTGGAAGACTTTTTATTCATGATTCAGTCTTATTACTCATTATTTTTCTTTTCAAGCTGTTTTTTGTTTCTTTCTGGTCCAAGCTTGATAGGTTACATGTGGCCAGGAATTCATCTATTTCATCTAGATTTTCCAATTTGTCAGCATGTAATTGTTCATAATAGTTTTTGAGGATCCTTTATATTTCTGCGGTATCAGTTGTAATGTTGTCTTCTTTGTTTCTGATTTTATTTACTTGTGTCTTTCTCTTTTTGTCTTGCTTTGTGTACCCAATAGTTTATTGATTATTGTTTATCTTTTCAAAACCAACTCTTTGTTTCATTGATGATGATGATGATTTTGTCTCTATTTCATTTGGTTATGCTCTGATCTTATTTCTTTCCTTCTACCAATTTGGTGTTTGGTTTTTTCTTGCTATTCTAGTCTTTGAGATGCATTATTAGAGTGTTTATTTGAAATCTTTCTTCTTTTTTAATGCATGTATTTTTTGCTATCAACTTCCATGTTATCATTGCTTTTGCAAATCCCACGGATTTTGGCATGTTGTGTTTTCATTTTCTTTTGTTTCTTTCTCAATTTCTTGATTGACCCAATGGTTGTTTAGAAGCATCTTCTTTAAATTTCTTGTTTAAGTTTCCAGAATTCACCTTGTGATCAATACCTCATTTTATTCCATTGTGATTTGAGAAGATACCTGATTAGATTCTGATTTTTTAAAAATTTATTGAGACTTGTTTTTGTTGCCTAACATATGGTGTGTCCTCAAGAATATTCCATGTGCTGATGAGAAAAATGTGCATTCTGCAGCTGTTGGACAAAATGTTCTGTAAATGTTTGGTCCATTTGATGTAAAGTGTGGTTTAAATCTAGTATTTGTTGATTTTCTTTCTAGATGACCTTTCCAATGTTGAGAGTGGTGTGTTGAAATCCCCAACAGTTATTGTATGGATTCTTATTTCTCTCTCCCCATAAATAATATTTGCTTTATATATCTGAGGTGTTCTGGTATTGGTCACATATATGTACATTTAGAATTGCTATACCCATTTGCTGACCTGATGCCTTTATCATTATACAGTTGATCCTTGAGCAACATGGATTTGATCTATGTGGGTCTATTTATGTATGGATATTTTTCAACCAAACAGACTGAAAAAACAGCATTCATGGGAGGTGAAACCTGTGTATGTGGAACATCAACTTTTCATATACATTTCAGTCTGCAGGGCTGACTGTGGGACTTGAGTATGCACATATTTTGGTATACACAGTGGGTTCTGAAACCAACTCCTGTGTATACTGAGGGACCACTGTATAATCACTTTCTTTGTCTCCTCTTACAGTGTTTGACTTAAAGTCTGTTTTATCTGATGTTAGTGTAGCTGCTGCTGCTTACTTTTTTTTTTCATTTGCATGGAATGTGTTTTTCCATACTTTCACTTTCAGGCTACTGGGTCTTTACAGGTGAAGTGAGTTTCTTCTAAGTGGTGTATAGTTGTGCCTTGTTTTTTATTCATTTAGCCACTCTATTTCTTTTAAGTGGAAATGTAATTCATTTATTTTCAAAGTTGTTATTGGTAGGTGAGGACCTATTCCTGTGTTTTTGTTCATTATTTTCTGGTTGTTTTGTATATCCTTTGGTCCTTTCTTTTTCTCTTATTGCTTACATTTGCAGTATAGAGGTTTTCTGTAATGGTAACATTGAGTCCTTTCTCTTTCTCATTTATGTGTGCTTTAACAGTGAATTTTATGCTAACATATGTTTCCATGATGGTAGATATCATCTTTTTGCTTCCAGATTTAGGATTCCCTTAAGCATTTTTTTAATAGGGGCAGTCTAATAGTGATGAATCCCTCAGTTTTTACTTGTCTGGGAAAGACTATTTGTCCTTTATTCATGAAGAATGGCTTCCCTGGGTATAGTATTTTTGACTGGCAGGGTTTATTTTTTTTCCCCTCCCTCTAGCATTGTGAATATATCATCCCATTGTCTCTTGGTTTATAAGATTTCTTCTGAAATCCACTGTTTAATGGAGGTAACTTGATGATTTTCCCTCGCTGTTTTTAGAGTTCTCTCTTTCTCTTTGACTTTTAACAGTTTCACTACACTGTGCTTTGGAGAAGGCTAGTTTGGGTTGAATCTATTTGGGGATCGTTAAGCGTCCTGTATCTGAATGTCTATATCTTTTGCAGGACTTGGAAAGTTTTCAGCTTTTATCTTGTTAAATAAGTTTTCTATGCCTTTGCCCATTTCTTCCCCTTCTGGAAAACCCAAAATTTGAATATTTGGTTGGTTTATGGTGTCCCATATGTCACACAGGCTTTCTTCATTCTTTTTTGTTCTTTTTGCTTATTTTTATCTGACTGGGTTATTTTAAAAGACCTGTTTTTAAGTTCAGAAATTCTTTCTTCTGCTTGATCTAGCCTATTGTTGAATCTCTCAATTGTGTTTTTTATTTCATTCATTGAATTCTTCCATTCCAGGATTTCTGTTTGATTCTTTTTTGTGATGTCTGTCTTTTGCTGAATTTCTCATTTAGATCTTGAACTGTTTTTCCTTATTTCTTTGTATTTTTTTACTCTGTGTTCTTTTGTATCTCACCGAACTTCTTTAGTATCATTATCTTGAATTCTTTTTCTGCCATTTCATAGATTTCTCTTTTGTTGGAATCTGTTGCTGGGGAATCACTGTGTTCCTTTGGAAGTGCCATGTTTCCTTTGCATGTTTCTTCTGTATTTACATTGATATCTGCATATCTGATATAATATCATTTCTTTCAAGTTTATGGATTGGCTTTTGTAGTGGAAGACTTTTTTCTATAGGTGTATTTATAGTGCTGTGTAAGTAGAGTGCTTTGTCTTTGATTCTCAGATGGGTTCACTAGCATAGCCTCTGTATGATTTTTTCAGCTATAGTCAGCATCAGCTGTGTGTATGGCTTAGGCCACAATTGTTGGTGAAGGCTGTGGGGAGACTTTGCTGGGGAGAGGGATGCCGGTTAGGCTGGTCTTCAGGCTCCAAATGGTGTCAGTAGCAGGCAGTCTTGCCAGTTCTTGGGCCTCTGGGTATTATATATGGGCACTGGTGGTTGTGGGTCTGGACAAGCAGAGCCTTGGGTGGCAGGCACAACATCAATGATGGCAGTCGGCCTACGCTTGGGCTTCTAGGTGACATGCATGGGTTGGCTGGTCCATAGGCTCCTAGGTGATATGTGCTGATGGGTGCCAGCATAGTTGTGGCATTGGGCTGGGCAGGACCATCTTCAGGTTTCTGGTAGGCCCTGGCACTGGCACATGGAGGAGGTCAGTCCCTAGGCTGCTGGATGATGTATTTGGGTACCAACAACTAGAGCAGACCTATTCACAGGCTCCTAGAACATGTGCATGAGTACTAGTTATAGCAGGCTGGGCAGGTCAATCCTCAGGTCCCCAGATGATGCACATGGCCACTGATGGGGGTGGTACTGGGAAGGGCAGGCAGGGCAGAACTTGTCTTCAGGCTCCCAGTGGCACATGCAGGCACCAGTAATGGGTGGAGCAGGCCCGTTGTCAGGCTCTCCCTTGATGCCTGCAGGTCCTAACAATAGCAGGCTGACTGGTCCATGTTTCATTCCAGTCTTCCTCCATCTTTGTATTTTGCCAGTCTTTCCACCCTCCCTCCTTCTTTACTTGTCTCAAAAGGTAGGTTTAACTTGAGGAAAGCAATCAAGTAAATGTAAGGGTGATTTCTACAATCTTAGTTATTTTTACTTCTTAAATTTGGATTATTGACAAAAGCCTGTTTGTATACTTAGAAGTCACTTTCTTTATAATAAGCAGGCTGTACCTTCTGAATGAGTCAAATTTAAATCCAGGAAACCCTGTATAGGTGGTTTATGTTGATCATTTTTAAGTAGTTTTATGAAAAGGTGTTGCCTTAGCAGTGAAGGAAGCATTTATCAATCACTTTTAACCTGTGTTCCCTACAACGCACTCTCACTCTTGTGTTTCATGTTTCAAGTCAGCCACAAATATATTGTTGAACTTTACTTTAAGTACATTGTATTCTGAAAGCACTAAGTATACTCTTTCAAATTGGGTATGCCCCAGCTACCCACAAAGTGGTTTTTTTAGCAGAATCCTTTGACTCAACTAGATGAACCTCTTCATATCTTCACAACTAAAAATCTTATTTAACAGAGCATGTGTCTGAAATTGTTCCAGGAAAACAGAAGAAAGTGCCATATATTTAGATTATTGTTCATTTCCAAAAGATGCTTTTCATTTTACCCTCCTATGACCCATTGGGATCTTGGATTTGAAGTATTTAAAGAGATAATGTGTGAAGAAGTTTCTAACATCTGTGCAGGATCCCACCTTCCATATCCAAAGGATTAAGTTTTGTGGGACAGTCATGATTTTTGTGAATAATATAGCCAGGGGTTAGGAAATTTTGTGAGGGAAGTGGAATTAGGATAATTTAATAAAGTAGTGTACAGTAATTAGAATTGGTATGCTTTTATGGGAGCTTCTTTTCTAACAGCAGAGCATGTCTGGTTTGAGTAAATTCTTTTGAGGGTGTGAAAGCAAGTATTTCAGATAAAACCTGCATTGATTGTAACTTGACAGTTCTTTTAAAGTTTTTTTTTTTTTTTTTTAATGGAGTCATGAACATTTTCTTGGTAATTGTTTCTCAATCGTTGGGAGCTAGTGGCTTGCAGTTTGTGCTCTTGAAGCCCCTCGAGAATTGTTTGCAACAGAGAGACTGTTTGGCTGATGTATAAAGTTCTGAACTTTGCCTGCAATTGCACATTGACTTCATTTCCTCAGCCCCTCCCCAATCATTCTCGAGCACCATTGAATCGACCAATCTAATCAAAACTGATTAGTTTATCTTGACAGGCAAGTTAGGGAAGCATTGCTCCAGATGAAGAGGAAGTTGGCATTCCATAGCCAGGATGCAGCATTTCCAGCTGTGGGTGGGCTGACCACAGCCAAGCAGGCCCACTGAACAGCAACTTGGGATTCAGGCTTTGTAAGAACTCATGTTGCAAACCCACTCTCTTTGTCGTAGGCATCTACCCAAATGGCTTTTAAAGCTAAGCTGTGATTAATAGTAGTCAGTTTGAAGTTAAGAGTCATCAGTTTAAAATTTAGCTCAACAAATGGTAGCTTGTTTGCTGGTTCCTGTATTTAGCTTTATTTTAGAAAAAAAATAATCACAGAGGGCAGAGGAAGGGAGAATGTTTGGGTTGTTTTTTGATTTATTGCTCCCTCTCTTACATCATCATTCAGAATGTTAGCTCGTTGCTAAAATTTTGTGGGTTGAACTTCTGTTCTGTGTTGATTTTTAGCAGGAAGATAAGGGTATCTCATGTCTCATTTTAAATCCACTATTGTCCTTTGACAATGACTAATTTGATATTTTCCCCTTCTCTTTAGTCCCTCTTGTCCTATGAACACATGTACACACACCCACCCACAAATCAGTTTATCTAAACTTAAACTTGAAGTGTTAAATGGTGCCTGCAAACCTATTTTACTAATGTTTAATTATTAGGACCCCCAAACAGAAAAAAATGAGTAGAAATAAGAGAATTTTTGCCATCAAATTTCCATGTTTATTTTTCTATTCCTCTATACATCCATTTTTAAAACTTTGTAGTATTTATAAAATAGGTTCAATTCTGTATCCTCTTTTTCATTTGTGTGTGTGTTTTTCTATGTCATTTAATAGCCTTTGATTTTATTTTAAATGGTTACATGATGTTTTAGTAACTTTACCCTTTCCATATTATCAGACATCTGTATTCTCCATCTGGGGCTTGTAGGAAGCATTTTTGTGCCTAGGACTTTCATTTGGAGAATTGATTCTTAATCTGAAAAGAAGTAGACTTAATAGGTCAAAGAGTATGGATGTTTTTATGGCTTGACACATATTGCCAAGTTGCTTTCCATAAGAGCTGTACTAATTTACAACATCCCTCTTACCCCAGGGTGTGATGTACCTGTTTCACTTTCTTACCAGCTTTAGGAACTGTCATTAAAAGAATATATATTTTTGAAATTACTGCATGTAAAATGTACCTCATTTAAATATCTGAATATCTTATATTAAGAAGGTCATTATAATTATGTATCCTTTGGGTTTCTGAGTCCATTATAAAAATTGATGACCAGATAGTTCTCTTGAAGCAATATGATCCTCAAGTGATCCATAAGCATAAAAATATGTTACATTTTATATTTTTATTGGAATTTTACATTCATTTGCCACTAGTAATACACTTCATGCTGTTTCTGTACAGGAAATGAGAGTTAAGTCCATTTTCATATCTGAAAATTTCTTAGTGGTATCTTTTAGAATTTACTTTTGGTGTTTAATTTGATGCTGAACTTGGAATTCGTAGGAAAGAAAATGGTTTTCTTAGCTTTCTTGTGTGAATTTTCTATATGAACTCAAGGCAGGGGTTTGTGTGGATCAATGGTTAGACTGGAGCATGCATCAGGTCAACCAAGAGCGCTTGGTAAGACACCACAGGCTGGACCTCAACCTCTGAATTTCTACTACAGTAGTTCTGTGGTTAGAACGTTTGACTTCAAGGTTCTCATCCAAACACACACTAGGACTTTTGAAAAGGCGGTGTTCCCAGGTTGTGTAGACGGACACTTGTAGAAGACCAAACACCTGTTTGTTTGTTAGACACCCTACTGTGATGTGCTTCTGTCTTCCCTTGCTCTGGTTCTCCCAGGGCCACAGCACTGCACACAGAAGAAGCCTGTGTGAATACCACCCCCCGGAGCTGTGTGGTGCCTGTCCTGGGCCCATGGAAGTATCGAGATGGAATTGGTAACATTCCAGGCTCTCATGTCATGCTCTGACGTCATCAGAGCATGATGACGCTTACATCAGTGATGATAATAATTTCCATTTAAAAAGTTACGGCAATTTAATGAAATCATGCATATAAAGCATCTAGCAATATGATCCTCAAGTGGTCCACAAGTATAAAAATATGTTACATTTTATATTTGTATTGGAATTTTACATTTCCAATGTAAACTGGTAATGATGGTCACCTGTGGGCTTGCAGGTCTTAGCTGCTGTGTCCTGCCTCTTACAATGCTACCACTTGGCCCTGATGGCCCTCGTACTTTGGGGAAAAAACTCTTGTAATTAATTCTTGAAGCAGCCAGGGAACTACATGTGCTCCTCTTTCTGAGCACAGTGAGCTTGTGTACAGCAACCATGACAACTTCTAGAACTTTTATTTTCTTCTACAAATTAATACCCAACATGTCTCATGATTTTAATTCATTACTTTAGTGTACATGATGGTTTGAGTAAAAGAATGAGTCATATTAGGGAAAATTTTTTGTATTCATTGAAACAATTTCATTAGTTTGTTTGTTTTAGCCTTTAGGTAAGTTGACTTGCAGGCCTGGGCAGGAATACAGAGGTTGGGTAAGAGGGAAGAATTTTTCCACCGTGATTTCCTAGAATTTTGTGTCACTGATTGAGAGATCTAGAATAGAAGGAGGGTAGTCAACTGACTTCATGACAAAATACCCAGAAGCCCACGGGACTTTCCTGGCAGCTGCTTACTGATGAGTAGTCCCTCTCTGCCTCGACATCCCTCTAAGAGCAGTCCTCCACCAGGACCATAGTGTCTTACACCTTAGAACAGCCCCATCCCTCAGGGAATGCAATCACTTTCTCAGCGGCCTTCCCTCACAGCCACCACCTTTGGGACTCGCGCGCTGCTTCTCTCTTTCTGGGATTTGGTTGTGTGCAGGCTGACAGGCATCTTATTGATAGTTTAACTCAGAGAATGGCCATGCCCCTCTCGTAGGCTTTTTGCCCTCTCCTCTGAAAACTTAACAGTAATATACGTATCAACAAAACAGTAGTTACACATTTATCTATGAACTGTTTACTTGTGCTATGTTACATCAATGAGAATTTTAGTAATAGAAAATAACTTTATAATGTTAGCATAGATTCTCAAGAATACAGTTTGTTTTCACTTTGGGTGTACACGGTTCCATATGCCAGTGAATGGCAGGGGATCTGTGGGGGGAGACACAGCTGTCACAGCATAGACTTGACCTAGCAGGGGGCAGACTATCCTTCCAACTCCTGCTTTCAGAATGGAGAGCTGCCACAGCTATCAGGAATGCCTGAGGTATTGATTCTCTTAACCCCGTCTGGCAGGGAGGCAGGGCCAGGGAGCCAAAACTCTGGGCTATCATCCTCTCTGCCATGAGCAGCCAGCCTTGTTTATCTGCAAGTCATTTTCTATGTGTGCCATGGTGTGAGAAATATTTTTAAGTCCTCTTGTGAGGTGAATTAACACAACGTATACATACTGCACATACCTTTCTGAATCTCATCTCACCAGGAAGAATGCCTGTCTCATTCATGGGCATAATACCCTCACAATTTTTCCCATATCCAAATGCTACCTGTACCATTATTCGTATACTCTTTTCCTTCAAACTGGTTAATTCTTTTCAAACTTAATTTTGTCTTGAATTAATATCACTGCTGGAAATGGAAAACCAGTATCACATGGCATACAATGGAAGGTAACTATGAAAATCAATGTGAAATTAAGATTCCATGATGTGTCTATGAACCACATCTGATTTTCTCACTGTGCCACCCCTGAGGGAAACACTGTGTTAACTTCTAGTCCTTTCAGAAGCTGAATATGCACCATTCTGTTTTTTTTTCCTCTCTAAAATGGTTTTACTTCTAATGTCCTTATCTATGAAGGATTTCAGTATTTGTGTAGGAGTTAACTGTTAACAGTCGCTCTCTGTATGCAAACAGATGCCAGGGACTCTGCCCTTACCCTGGATGTCAGATGTAACCAGGAGAGGCAAGTAACAAGAAGCTGTGGCAGGGAGTCATGTGAAGAGTGGTGCATGTCATTATCCCCTGGTTGGCTTGTTGGGGAGAAAACTAGAATAGAAACAGAATTGGATTCTAGTTTACCTATGTCCTTCATTAGCTGTGAACTTGAACAAGTACTTTTACCAGTGTGGTCCTCATTTTCTTCTCAAGAAAGAGAAAGTTGTGATCTACATTGATGCTGGGCACATCCTATCAGTGCCCCTTCACCTCACCTTTGGATTATTCAAAGTATAGCAGGGGTCCACAGTTAACTTATCTGCGGCTGAGAAGTCCCCAAACCTTTAAACTCAAAAGCTTTTACATAACTTATTTGTCAGAACATCAGACTGGAACTCGTGTGATAATCAAGTGGACATCAATCTTTTTATAGCCCATATTTATTCCATGTAGTGTGACTATTCATGTATTTTGCTGAAGAAGTGTATTTGCTCCAGGCTCCTCCTCAAACTCCCAGAACATACAGGGTATGCCTCCTATTACCTTTATGAAATTCTGCAAACACATCTAACCTCAACAGTTTTGGTTAAAGGATTGTAGACATTTATATATAAACAGCATTCACTTGACTAATATCAGTCAATGTGTATTTAGTGTCTGTAATATTCTGGGTATTGTGTTAGGCTCTGGGGAAGAAGTTGACCAAAAAAAAAAAAAAAAGAAAAAACCCCAAATGATCCAATTTAAAGATGTTCACATTTTCACCGAACAGTCAAATTATAAATCACTAGATCAAGCCACTAGGTTGAGGTACACAGTGAGGTGGCTGAGTGTAGGGTGGGCACAGAGCCTTTGTCAAGGGCCCCATGCTGTGGAACCAGGGATGGAGGGAGTGTTCTCAGTGGACAGGAAGCATAAGCTAAATCATAAGTGATTTGAATAGGAGCTCAGTTGGACCAGGTTGGGGGGATGTGAGGTGCATTTAGGAATGAGAAATAAAATCAGACAGTGGATGAAGAGTGCTGTGCCAGCCAGAAAGGAGAGCTGAAGGAATTCATTAAGATAGCCTGCTGATGGGACTGCAGGTAATTGAGGTGTCATGATGGCCAGGTATGTAAGGACAGTGGTGGGCCTGGACTTCGGTGGAGAAGGAGCTCGCTCCATGGACAGCACTGAGGGGTGCACGCAGAGCAGGGGCACATCAGCTCTTACCTCAGTTTTCCAAAAGATCTTGCTGGACACAGAGGGAGGTGGTGGAGGGTTGGCAGGGGAGGACTGAGCAGATGGACCTGCAGGTCCCACGAGCAGCCGTCAAAGGAGGAAAAGAGGGTGTCTGGTCCAAGTGCTTGGTGGGCAAGCTCTGTAGGAAGGACTGATTTTGGACACCTGCATTTTATGAAGACTTGCTTTTTGAAGCACTTTCTAGGGCATTTTTATTGCTCTGCATGTCAGCTTTGTGATGTGTACTTCAAAGGTGGTGGAAAAAACCAAGGCCTGGCAGCTATGGGGTTTACACATTAATGGTAGGGATATCGCTTGGCGAAGACAGGCTTGCCCTGCAGAAGAAAAAAACGTTCATTTAGACATATGCCCAGGAAAAAAACAATCGTATAAATCAGATGCACATGCCAAAAAGTTGTGGGGGAGTAGGTTATGAATAATGTTTCTGATTCCTTTCTTGTGGCCCCTTTGAGTCACACCAGCCGCCTTCCATGAAGGCAAGGCCTGGCTCAGTCTGTTCCTTCCTTGACCACTATTTAAGAGTTCCTCTCTTCCCCTGCATTCCTGTATCATTTGTTGTTCGTACCACTCATTTGGCACTCGAAGTGCTGTGTATTTTTAGTGACTTTCCTGAATTCATGCTGTCCTCTTTGCTGGCTCATGATTTGGCAGCTAGCTGCTGGTTGGGTGCTGCCTTTAAAGGACTCGAAGTTCACTTTTTTTGCCTGGCTACCCTGACTGTTTGTCAATTTCTGGCAGAAATAAGGCACAATTGTAAGTCAGTCGCCTCCCACCTTGACAACACTTGTGTCCTGACAGGCTGGCCTCATCTCCCACCCACCCTTGCTTCTCCTCCCACTCCCACCACCGTGTGTGCCCCACGTGGGCTGCGAGGAACTTCTTTCTGTCTCTCCACCACCTGAGGATTCTTTGTAAGTTCTTGTCTTGGCCTCAGCCCTTCCTCTGCCCGGACTGCGCTGTCTCCTTGGTACTTCCTCTTCCCTGTCCTGTCTTCTGCCTTGTGAATTCCTCCCTTTCTGTTTGAAAGCTTGTTTGTGCTTCCATGGCACTCATTGTTTATCCAAGGGACTCAGTAAGCTGCACAGCAGCTCCTTCTGAGTCCCGCTAAGTACCACTGGCCCACCCATCCTCTTTTCCTGCTGCTTCTAACACTAGCCTGTTATTTATTTATTAATTTTTTTATCCACCCATCCCATTATTCTGCTTCATGTCACCAGCACCACATCTTTTTTTCTTGTGTATCTTTCTGCCCAACACAATCTCAGGCACACACAGGTGAAGGAATCAAAATGGTTATGGAGTCAGCTAGTTCACTTGAGAGCTAACAAGTGAAAACAGAATGGAAATTTCTAATCTACATTTGCCTTTCTAATATAAATTGTGAGGTTCTTGTTGACAAGATGCCATTGTCTAAGGAAAAAAGAGAAGGACCTTCTTTTGCTCCTCCACTTGCTTTTGATTTCTTTGAAAAACAAGAGCATGTCTTATGCTTCCATCACCCTTGACATTTAATATGCATTTTGTACATAGTAGATACATGGTGTACTTTCAATTGATTGAAATGATGCTTTCCTTGGTCAGAGGATATTCAGGTGACTGCTAGAGTTTAGCCCCAACTTTAGTTATGCTGGAGAAGCAGGGCCAGTGTAAGATGGAAACAGTCAATAACTGGCCAATAGTTGAATAAAGGTTTGACTAAACTCCAGGCATAATCAGTTCAATGGTCTTTTAACACTTAACTCGTTTTGTTAAAACAAGGGGGCATTTAAGAAGATTAAAATACAGGAAATAGAAACAAGAGAAAACTTCAGTTCATATAATGAAATTCATTGTTGGAGATCACTAGATCCTGCATTTTAAAAATGCAGCCATGCTTTATTTTCTTTTGCACCTATAGAAAACTGGTCAAATTCATATGACCCTTCTCAAGCTCAACAGGCATCTTACCCCAAATAGCTAGCTATTATGCTTGTTTTTTTTTTTTTTTTAACATTTAAGCCACCCTATTAAATGTGTTCTCTCTCAGAAAAATTGGGAGACAATGAAGGGCACACCCCTTACTGTTTTCTATAAATTTATTTGGGCTTCGAAAGGATATAAGTTACCTCTCTGGGTCCATGTTTGGTTATGTTTTAGGTGTTGTTTCTTTTCTTTTCTTTCTTTTTTTTTGGAGTCAGAGTCTTACTTTGTCATCTTTGGTAGAGTGCCTTAGTATGACAGCTCACAGCAACCTCAACCACATGGGCTCAAGCAGTCCTCCTGCCTCAGCCTCCCAAGTAGCTGGGACTATAGGGACCTGCCACAATGCCCAGCTACTTTTAGATAAAATGGGAGTCTTGCTCTGCCTCAGGCTGGTCTTGAACTTGGGAGCTCAGGCAGTCGACCCACTTCTTCCGCTGAGAGTGCTAGGATTACAGGTGTGAGCCACGGATCTGGGGCTAGGTGTTGTTTCTTAGTTTTGAAAAGAACTAAAATATTTTTGTTTGAGTGGTTCCTGGGATCTTTTCAGAAGTAGGTAAGGCCTCTGTGATAAGGCATCCCAAGTCTTCTGAAAGCAGCCGTTGATGCCCAATATGAAGGGTTCATGATTTGCCAGGAAAGCTTTTAATCCACTGCCTGCTACACGTTACAAATACAGTTACACAATGTAGATAAGTTATTTAGGATTAAGAAAGAATGTTAACTAGATTTTTTTAAAATATAGACCACTTTCCATTTTTAAAATAAACTCTTATTTAGTTAAATTTATAAAGTTTTAAAAAAATCTGTAGTATTTCTTGAACAGATGCTCCTTATCATATCTAATCTTTGCATAAATGGTTTGTATTTATATGGGATTTGCGGGAATGGTTTCTCACTGGCAAGTAATTTTTATGACAAAAGAAAAGGGGATTGAAGCTTTTCAGGTGGCTTCTGGGCACTAGAAAAACCTAAATGATCATTTTTCTCACATCCTTCTGTCTCCCCCAACAACCTCTTAGGTATTTAGGAATAGAAAAACATTACACGGAGGAAAGACAGAGGATGATGAAGCAAGTTCTCTACTGTCCTCGTTGGTAAAGCCTTTGAAGAGGGAAAGGAAATCATAGCTATTTTGGTTTTATCTCTACAAGGGGAAGTATCAATTATCTAATCCCAAATGATGAAGTTTTAATGTTTTTTGACTTAAATAAGGAATTGATATGTGTTTTCTGGGGGAAAAAATGGTTTCCAAGCTTTTAGAAATCATGCAGGGACAGAAGCTGAAATTAGCCACTTTTATATTTGCCCTGGGGTAAGGGAACCATTTGTCCATCTTTACTGTTCTTTTGCCTTCCCAAGCGGCTACCCCCTCTACCTTTTATTTTGTGCCAACCATCTGAGAGTAAATAGTAGAGTTCTCAACCAGATAGCTGTGTCTGACGGAGGGTACTCAGTATACATCACAGACGGTGAGTGAATGAGGAAATCGCGTTCCATTCTTTGTATTCCTCTTAATGGGAAGGATTCTTTTGTGACAATGACGTTTTTGACAATATCATTTCATTACAGAATCAGGAATTTTGATGATAGTCCTGATTCATTAATTTGCCTCTAACACTAATTTGTGGGTGACTTTTTGTATTTATGGTTTGAAAACACCGGATTCATGAACTTTCTTAGGTGTTTTGTATCTTCTTAAACCCGCAAAGGAATGTTTATCCTAGGTCTCCAGTACCCCAGTTGGGCATGACAGAGCTACTCATACAACTATCGGAACATTTTGTTAGTAAATATGGTTGCCTGAGAAGTTTTCACATTTTCTTCTAATAATTATTCTTCTTCTGATTACCAGCTGAGTCTATTTTTACTGCCTTGTTCTCCACTTATGTTAGGACCTACCTGTGGCTTCCAGAACTGCCATGAGGCATGAGGAAGGTGATGGGTACTTGTCCTGTCACATTCGTCCGTGTGACACTCAATCAGTAAAACCTCAGAGGCACCTCTGTTCTCTTGCTGACCCGACACAATTCTTGTCCTATGTGCAGGTATAGTGGAGGATTACAAGCCACCATTCTACGATGTGGTTCCCAATGACCCAAGTTTTGAAGACATGAGGAAAGTAGTCTGTGTGGATCAGCAGAGGCCAAACATACCCAACAGATGGTTCTCAGATCCGGTAAGAGGGCTAGCTCCTTGGTTTTAGAGCAATCCCTGCTTGTTCCCTACTTGTTTGGCCTTGCGTTTTCACTGGCATGGCATCCAAGTGAGCTGCCTTGCATATCTTGTTGTTTTCTCTCCCTGTTTTACATAGAAAGGTCTTAGACATACTTGAGTAGGTTCAGAAAAGTTCTTGCAGCAGCCATATCCGATAGATCTTGCTAATGAGTGACAGCGTTCACAAAGATTTCTATGATGGACCGGCTCCAGGAAATGGGAGACTCATTACGACTGCTCCTGGCCCTAGACCTGCAGTGTCATATTTAAAGTGAGAGAGTTTGAGTGATGCTTTTAATCTCCTTTCAACCTCTGCATGTCTGAATTCCCAAACAGAGCTCCTGACTGCTGAAAATTCTGTGTTGCTACTCACAAGTCAGGTCTGAGACACAGAGAAATGACCCTGTTTGGAAATTTTAGTGTTATCTCTAGGTTTGTATTACTGCTTTTAACACCTATAAAATCATCAAGGGGTTCAACCTGGCCTATGTAATTTATCTGATAAAGTAAGTTGGTTATATCAGAAGTCCAAAGGGTAGTGATCATGAAACTCTAGAGAGTGGCTTCTTTATCAGTAGTTAAGGCCTTGATAATTTGTTCAGAGGAGATGACAGTAACATCACTTTAACTTCAAAAGACCTGCAGAGTTCTTCAAAACAGTTGAAGACATCAGCCTGGCTTGCAGGGCTACTGAAAAGTCCCTGTGTCATTGTGTCCTTCTTTCTTTCTCTCTTCAGACATTAACCTCTCTGGCCAAGCTCATGAAAGAATGCTGGTATCAGAACCCATCGGCAAGACTCACAGCTCTGCGCATCAAAAAGACTTTGACCAAAATTGATAATTCCCTAGACAAATTGAAAACTGACTGTTGACATTTTCCTGGTGTCCGGAAGGAAGATTGACGTCGTTGTTGTTGTCCAGCTGGGACCTAATGCTGGCCTGTTTGTCAGAACAGAATCCATCTGTCTCCTTCCCCCAGTGGCTGCATCAATACGGCAGACATCTTACCCAGCCATGTGTTGGGGAGACACGAAAACCACCCTAACCTCTCTCAATGACTGTGAACTGGGCATTTCACGAACTGTTCACACTGCAGAGACTAATGTTGGACAGACACTGTTGCAAAGGTAGGGAACTGGAGGAACACAGAGAATCCTAAAAGAGATCTGGGCATTAAGACAGTGGCTTTGCATATCTTTCACAAGTCTCCTAGACACTCCCCACGGGAAACTCAAGGAGGTGGCGAATTTTTAATCAGCAATATTGCCTGTGCTTCTCTTCTTTATTGCACTAGGAATTCTTTGCATTCCTTACTTGCACTGTTACTCTTAATTTTAAAAACCCAACTTGCCAAAATGTTGGTTGCGTACTCCACTGGTCTGTCTTTGAATAATAGGAATTCAATTTGGCAAAACAAAATGTAATGTCAGACTTTGCTGCATTTTACACATGTGCTGATGTTTACAATGATGCCGAACATTAGGAATTGTTTATACACAACTTTGCAAATTATTTATTACTTGTGCACTTAGCAGTTTTTACAAAACTGCTCCGTGCATACGTTAAAGCTTATTTTTATGTGGTCTTATGATTTTATTACCGAAATGTTTTTAACACTATACTCTGAAATGGACATTTTCTTTTATTATCAGTTAAATTCACATTTTAAGCGCTTCACATTTGTATGTGTGTAGACTGTAACTTTTTTTCAGTTCATATGCAGAACGTATTTAGCCATTACCCATGTGACACCACCGAATATATTACTGATTTAGAAGCAAAGATTTCAGTAGAATTTTAGTCCTGAACGCTGTGGGGAAAATGCATTTTCTTCAGAATTATCCATTATGTGCATTTAAACTCTGCCAGAAAAAAAAAATAACTATTTTGTTTTAATCTACTTTTTGTATTTAGTAGTTATTTGTATAAATTAAATAAACTGTTTTCAAGTCAAACAATGAAATTGTTTTTCATTGTCTAAAAAAGATCTATATAATAGTAAGCATTTTCTTATGGGAGCAATAAAAGCACAAACCTAATTTGTAAATCGAATTCACTTTTAAAGTCTAGTAATGAACTGGAGGGTACTATGAGGATGTCTTACAGCTTAAATTTGATATCAGGAAACTTGAGGTTTTTTCTTCTGGCTGTGATTTTATTTTTTCTCAGTTTCCTCAACTTTAAAGTGAGGGTCACAGATCTCTCTTGACCCACTTTTATCACTGCGGGAGAGGAGGTTAAGTGTACGTGGGACAAAGTCTATCCCGACATTGTTTGGTATAATGAATTATATGAGCGTAAAGCATCCCATCTTGCTGCTTGGACGATAGTTTTTCTCTTTTTATACAACTGAATTAAAAAGGTAGGGTTCATAGTAGCCCAATAAGAGGAGTGAAAGTTTTGGCATATCCTCCTGAGGTAAGTTAATAAGTTCATTAGGTTGGCTCGGTGTAGCACAGTGGTTACGGCCCCAGCCACATACACCAAGGCTGGTGGGTTCGACCCTAGCCTAGGCCTGCTAAACAACAATGACAGCTGCAACAAAAAGTGGCCAGGTGTTGTGGTGGGCGCCTGCAGTCCCAGCTACTGTGATGCCACGGCATTCCACCAAGGGCGCCACAGTGAGACTCTGTCTCAAAATAAATAAATAAATAAATAAGTGCGTGTACTTGGAGGGTGAATCCTAGAGTCACATTTAACTATTTTTAATTAAAAATTAAATTGTTAATTTTTGTTACACCTAGCGTAAAATATGCTACCTTAATTTTTATGTGTACAGGTCGGCAGTATTAAGTACGTTGACACTGTTCGTCCCTTGTTGTCATCTATCCACAGAACTCTCACCGTCTTGTAAAACTGAAACTTTATCTACTAAGCAGCTCCCCGTTTCCTCTTTCTACTCTCCGTCTTTATGAGACTGACTGCGGTCAGTACCTCATGTGAATGGAGTCACACGGAATTTGTCCTGTTTTGAGACTGGCTTATTTCCCTTAGCAGAATGTCTCCTAGCAGGTTTCTGAATCGCCTTCCTTTTTCAGGATGAACGATATGCCATCCATCCATCGATGAAACTTGAGTTGCTTCCACCTTTTGGCTTTTGTGAACAATGCTGCCATGAGCTTGAGTGTTCAAATGTCTCTTCTGCTTCTTGCTCTCAATTATTTTGGGTATATACCCAGAAGTGGAATGGAGTCACATTTACCTTTTATTAAAGTACAACGTACTTACATAAAAGTATACATATACCTGAGAATGTCAGCCTGATGAATTTTGATAATTTTTTATAAATTGGATACACTTATGAAAACAGCACCCACATCAAGAAGCAGAATGTGCTAGACGTGTCCTTCCTCCCAGGTCACTCCCAACCCCCAAAGTAACTAACTACCCTCCTGACTGCTGAGAGCACAGGTTATACTCACTTAGGGTTGAACACTTTGGAAGGGGAATCATACAGGATGTGAGCGTGCAGGAGTGGAGTCTCTGGTGACTGGGTATGGTGGTGTGCAGTTTTAAGTGACATTACCAAACCATTTTCCAAAAAGTGCTGTTGAGTGTGTGTTCCCATCAGCCGTATGTGGGAGTTCCACCCATTCTACATCTTCCGCACGGTACTTAGTATT
>NW_003852493.1:4959278-4971892 GCF_000181295.1 Otolemur garnettii | reverse complement strand
CAGGGGCCATGCTAATCTTCTCTGTATCTTTCTAATTTTAGTATATGTGCTGCCGAAGTGAAGCACCCCGGCTATTTTTTCTGTTGCAGTTTGGTCCGGGGCTGGTTTGAACCTGCCACCCTTGGTGTACGGGGCTGGCACCCTACCCACTGAGTCACAGGTGCCACCCCATAGTAAATGCATTCTTGCCATTCTCCTCCATGAGTATTTCTGAAGAGCCTTGCTCCTGCCAGCCTGCTTCCGGCTCGGTCAGTGTCACCCCTTCCTACACTAGCAGGGGCAGTGCCTTGCGGCAGCAGGAGATGAATCCAGTTTGCAGTTGTTCTGATCTTTGCAGAAGCAGCTTTGTCGTGCCCCCACCTCAGAGGCACGGGTGTCAACTGACCAGGGTCACTCCTCAGAGGGCCAGGTCCTAGCCACTGAGGGCCTTGTCTCTAAGCCCAGAGACATCAGCACGAGCCCAACAGCAACCCCTCTCACTGCTCCAAGCGTCAGCTCTGTGGGTGCTGGCCTTTAAAACCTCCAGGTTCTAATAATCCCATCTGCTCCCTTTGCTCCTCCAGCATTCAGTGTCTGGCCTCGTGAGGTGATTCCTTTGTGCTCTAACGTTGTGTTTGGGCCTTTTCAGTTACTCTGTTAATAACTTATTACTCCTAGTCAACTGTTCTCTCTACTAAAAAATAACGAGTAACTGGTGTGGTCTGTTTCCTAACTGGACTCAGACTGATTTAAGCATTACTCTGTTAATCTCTTTTCTGATACTTTTTGAGGAAGGTGGAACAGAAGTTGCATCTCCAACTTACAGATCAGGAAACTGAGGCAGCAGTGAAGTGTGACTGTTCAACTAATTAGTAACTTAACTAAAATTGGATTCTTACGTTTTTAGGTCAGTGCTCTCTCAGCTACCTAACTCCTTGAATCTGCCTTCATCTCCCAGCTTATCTCCCGAGGAGGATTCAGGAAAGAAAGGTCATTTGGCCTGGCATCTGTTACATTATTTCTTACTGTGCTTATATTCCACGGGATGATCGGTGACGCACACATGCCCTGGAAGTGCTTTTATCCTAGAACGTTAACTCCCTCACAGCAAGGCTGATCTTCCTGTCTCCTCTCACCCTATCCCTAAACAAAGAATAATTTTTCCACTTAAACTGGATGCCCTGAAGGACCCTCTCAGTCACTAGGGGTCTGTATCATGTCTGAGCACTTCTTTGGCCCCTATGCTTCCTTTCCAAAGCTTCCCACCTGGTATTCTTTCTCCGTGGGACACAGGACAACAGTGCAGTTGTCCGATGATATATGCGAGGGATCTGTTCCAGGACCCCTGTAGTATGTCCCTGTCTGCTCATACCCAGGCCTGCAGTGGGCCCTGTGGGACCTGTGTTTAGGAAAAGTCAGCCTTCTCTGTGTTTGAGTTTTGCATCTCAGAAATACTGTATTTTGATCACTTTTGCTACATGTAAGTGGACCCCTGCAATTCAAACTATTTTGTTTAAAGGGTCAACTGTATCTCAAAACCTAATTAATTTGCATATTTCGGGAAGTAGCCAACCACAGAAGACCTCTATTCTACAGCGTTCTCTGCTGCACTATGAACTTGATAGTTTCCCCCCTAATTGTTACCCTTTTCATCCATCTCTTTCTTAATCAATTCAGAAGTTTGATGAGAGCACAAAAGTCACTCCAAAATTTCTTACCTTTGATAACCAAGTGCCTCCATGATTTACTTCATTAACAAATAAATATTGAGTGCCAAGTTGAGACAAGAGAGGCTTCCATCCTGTCCCTGGTGGCACATCTCACACTGATGGCTGGTTGTATTTGACTTTGTGAAAGTCCTTTCTTTATCTTGCTGGATCTTATGTATTTTTGGGGGGGGGGTAAGTTTTATCTGCTCAATAAGGCTTTCAACCATTTTTATCTCACCACACACTTGAACCTATAGTGAAACTTCCGTGGCACACTTCAATCATGTTGATCAAATAAAGAGTAAAGAGTATACTTACTGTGCTTTGAACTTCTTTTGAGAATTAATTAGTGATCTTTAAAATTTTTCATAACACACCCAAGATCCTCTCGTGGCACACCAGTCTGCAGTGCAACACACTGGTCAGTGCACTAGATGGTTCCTAATCGTAACAATTGCAATGGTAATAGTTGATGTTTACTGTGCCTTCACTACAGGCTGTGAGCTTTGCTCACTCTGCCCAGGTATTCCTCGTAGAAACACTAGCAGGTGGGTGCTTTTATTTTTATTTTACAGTTAGAGAAATGGAGGTTTATAGAGCTCATGACCATGTCTACCCTACAACCAGAAAGCAGAGAGGTGGGATTTGAAGCCAGGTAAGTTAATTTCAGTACCCAAACTCTGTTATATGTTACTGCTGCTGCTCATTTTTTTCAAAATTACACATTTTCCCTGCTTTTTTGCATGAAAATGTCATTGACTTCAGCAGAATATACATACTGAATTGCTGTGTTAGGAGTCAGTGAGAGGTCAGCTTCCCTTCCCCCAACAAATGATCTTTCTCTTATTTAGTTTCAATCTTTTTAAGAATGAATTTGGGACGTAAATTTACATGGCCAGTATGAACTCATCGAAACAAACAAAAAAAAGGCCTAGGAAATAATTGCTAAGTTATACCAAAATATTTAACATTATTATCTTTGTTGGCTGCCCTGGGTTATTTTTTCCTATTTTCTATATTTTCCAGCTTTCTAAAATGAGAATGTTGGAATTTTGAAGGAATGGCAATTTTGTGCTGGTTTGTGAGGTCAGGTCCATCTGCTAATTACCAAGTGACTTGAGCGGCTAATAATTATTTTAGTGGATTTGTAATTTTCATCTTTTTCTAAATTATATATGTCATTGCTTAAAAAGAATGAGTTCTGTAAGGTTTGTAACAAGTAGCAAAGCTACTTCCCTTTCTGGTTTCCCTCTCCCCAGTGACAAATTTCTTTTATTTTTTAAGCTGCCCTCTTCTGGTCTTTGCCTTTGGTTTTCAAAAATAGCATCATTGGCCTTCCATTTCTTATTTTAAGTTGTTATCTAGTGACTTCTACTATGGAAAATAAGACTATAGTCCTTTCCCCAGGTCTCCTCACCTCCACTCTATGTAATATGCATGTGTTCCTCCTCCCTGTATTCATTTCTGGACTCAGCAAGTATTTATTGAGCACCTGCTAATGTCAGACGTAGCTCTGATTGCCAAGAAAAAAGCAGTGAAGAGAACAGACAAAATCTGTTCATAGAGCTTTACTGAGTATACTTTTGAGTTAAACCAATGTCCAGTGTTTATTTTATCATCACCAGGCAAATCTGAATTCACCAATGATTACATTCCCTTTTCTATACAGCCTTTTGTTTTCCCTGAAGTCAATGATTATCCTCCCTCTGCCTGTGGTAAGTTAACAGTGTACTGTCATTAACTCCTGACCAAACATTCTGTCGAAGTGTTGATCTTGATGTAGTCCATTCACATAAGGTCATCTACCACTTATTTCTCAGGAACTATTCCTCCTGGAGTCCTCTGTTCTCTAAACTGTGATTACTGTCCTCCTGTGACCTCCCTTCACAATTATCTTATGAAAATCCCCTAGCTCATTCTTGTAGAGGAACCCTGATTTCTAGCATCTTCTTTATCATCTACTCTCTTATTTTGTTGAATTGCATCTTGTCGTAAGTTCCTTTGTGACTTTTCCTATCTGCAAATGCCTTAATTCTACCTTCACAACTAAGTCAGAATGTGATGGGGTATAGAATTCTAGGCTGGACTTCTAGAATTTTGAAGGTATTGCTACCTCATGTGGCTGTTGATGGGGAGAAGTCTCACGTCTTCTGACTGTCAAATCCTTGTAAGAGACATATTCTTTTCTCAGCAGAACTTTTAGGACTTTTTTCTTTGTTCTCACAGTTATCTCTGTCTGGAGCTTCTGTTATTTAGATGTCGCGCTTATTGGGCTAATCTTCTAATGTTTGAAAAGTCTTTTTTCTCCTGTTCTTCCAGACCTTTGTCTTTGCAGTATAAGATGAACATTAGGAAACTGACTCTGTGAACGGAGGGCATAATGATGTTCCCTCTCCTGCTCCCTAACTTTGGGCAAGTCATTTTACGTCTTTAAGCTTTGGTTTCTTTCTTTACAAAGTTGGGGATAATAGTACTCCTCTCCTAGATTTATTGTGAGGATTGAATGCGTTAATACCTGTGAAGTATTTAGAACAGTGCCTGGTGTATAGTAAATTCTCAATAACTATTAGCTGTCATTAACATTTCTTTGGTGTTACTATTCACCATTTATATACTATTTTCATTCCCAAGATTATACATTTACTAATATATATCATTTCATATTATTGTAATTCTCAATAACATTTTAATTTCTAAAAGTTGTGAAAGGACCTTTTTGAAGACTGATTATCATTACAGTCTTCCTAAATCTTCCCATATCCATCTGGGACTTATAGATTTTTTTTTAAAGTTTTTTTTAACTGCTTGTTTCTGCTTTTTGAGGGTTCTTTTTTCACCTGTTGTTTGTTTTTCATTTTAGTTTCTGTGTTCCTTCTTAGGATAATTCCTTAAATATTTGAAGATCCTTGGCTGTCTATTCAAATTTAAGAGTAAGTCGCTGGAAAGCTAATTGGAAGAAGGAATTATAATCAGGTGATTATTAACGATAGTGTGTAGCCACTCGTGTTTAATTCTTTTCCCCTTTTGGCTAGCTTGTTTAATTTAATCTTATTTGGTAATCATGCTTTTCCCTGATAATGTGGCTGATGTATAGCTCGTTCAAAGGAAAGTATCAGCTCTGCCAGGCTCTCGTTCATTTTGCTGGCATTATCAGTATTGCATTTAACCTGCAGTTTCCTTGTAAGAATCAATTGTCAGTTTGTGAGAATTCATTTCGCTAGATGTAGATACATAATTCACAAATCCACTTAACTGAATAAACTTCAAGAGCAATTTGTTTCAATATGTTGAAAGCAAACATACTTGGGGAGGTGTGCTCCTCTTTCTAGTGTGTGACACAGAAAGGGAGATAGCCACGCTCACCCTGCATGGGTATCAGCAAGGCTTACATTCTTTTTCTAGATGCAGATTAAATACACATGCACAGAAATTTCTTCCCACACCTCAGTGGGCCATGCTGTACACCTCTGTTTTGTGTGGATCCCAGAGTTCGCACTTTGGAGACTCCTTTTCCCATCATCACTGGTCACTAACTCAGATCTCAGACAGCTGGGAGGTAGTAGTTAGAAACCTAACTGCACTGCAGGATTCTCTAGTGCTAAGGATCTAAAAATAGGGATTCTCTGATGATAACACCACTAAGGTCGTTCTGACTAGAGCCTAGGAGATTGTAGTTTTTGACATTTCAACGATTCAGAGCAAGTGGTTACCATCTACATTAATTTTGGGACCATTGATAAGGAAAGAATGCTAGATGGAATAAGGAAGTGCAAAAGTGGGTTAGGCACTTCTTTCATGTGTCTGTTCAGAAAACTGGAAAATTTAGATGAGAGATGATTGTCCAGTTCAAGGTTTTTCTCAGTGCTAACATTCCATTAGGTTTTCTTTTCCCTCAATGGGTTGGAAATTTTTTATTGCAATTAACATTAGCATTTCCATTGCCTAAGATGTTTGCCACAGAAGATAATCTCTAGCCTTAGAGAAACTTAAAACTTGAGATTTGGAGGAAAAAATCCCAAAGAGTTAACCAGTGTGTCAATCCATAGTCAGAAACTGAACCTAAGTTGAATTTAGTCACATGAATCTCTCATCCTCCAATGAAGATTTTTAAAAATGTCAATCAATAGCATTTTACTTATGCCAGTACAACAGCACAAATTGACAGTAATTGGTCAAGATAGTGACAATTTTTGAGCAGTGTCGTGAATGAGCCACCTATATGGAAGAGCTCAAGGAATTCTACAGCAGAGCTCAAGGGATTGTAGACAAAAGGAAGAGCAAATATAGAGACGCACGGGCTTGTGAGAGGGACAGAAATGTAAGGGTGAGTTTAGTGAGGTTGAAATGCAGATAAGGTGGAGTGAGGAAGAGCCCAGATGCCAATGGCAGGGAGCTTATGCTTAGTGACTGGAAATAAAAGCTATAGAAAGAAATTGTATGCCAAACTAGGCATTGATGTTGTATCTCTGAAGTTCGGTTTGGGGCCTGATAAATTCCACAGAAACTATATCGAGGCTTTATCTGCAGGACGGGGGCTATAAAATACAGAAAGTTGACATACTATCAATCTTTGAATCTAAATGACTCTTAACTGCCATGCCTCACAATGGTAGCCTTTTAAATCAAACAGTCAAGGAGCCAGATAGAACATAATCTCTGCAACCAATCCATTTGTTCTGATTACTGTGCTTGATAAAAAGCATATGAAGAAATTGTACACTTTGATGACTATGATGATTCGTAAGATTTTTGTACTCTCTTTTCTATTTGTATCTATATTTCATTGACTATTTCTTACAGAATAGCGGTTGTGTGAATTTTTCAATTGGTTCGTAGAAGAACTATAACGGAACTTCAAAGAACCACAAAGGACTCGGTGAGGACCACGAAGGAGTCCATCCCATTGTGGTTGGGTGGCCAGGGTCAGGAAGTTCAATCAGGATGTATGCACAGGCAGTAGCCTGCAGGGAAACAGCTGCCTTCTTGGGGTTTGATGAAGGATTTTGATTATTTTCTTTAGTTTTTTTCCAGATTCAACTTCCAGCTGTTGCAGACACAAGAGATGCCTATTTGATGAAGAGGAAAGGAGTGAATGCTGTTCTTTCTCATATTCTTGCTCCAACATCAATGCAAAATGTTTGTATCTCAAAGCCTTAATTAGCAAAGTGTCTCCTTATGAATAAATCTGTTATTTTCTGTCATTGCCTCTATCTCTATAAAGACTCCATCAAAAAGTAATATAGGTATAAGCTAATAACACACAAAAGTAAGTATGTCTAAATTTAAGGGCTGTTATTTGGTAGAGAAAAAGAGAAATTATGTATAATTATTGACCTCCTGAGGAAGGGAAAAATTGATATAAGGGCTAAGAATGTAATACATAAAAATTTAAAATGTGAACCCTGTACATGGACAAATGTGTGAAAGTAGTAGGATAAGACGATTCAGTAGACATAAAACATATAACACATAAGTGTTCTTTTTTATACAAGGTCTGACAATTAAGTTCACAGGTGCATCCTAGAAAAAGTGCTCCATACCTCATTGTAGAATATCACTATGGTCACCTTCAAAGTCCTCCCCTGGGAAGCAATGCACAGGTGCCAGCTCCTAGTCCACACGTCAAAGCAATTTTGGAACTCTCTTTCTAGAATGGCCATCAGAGCTGTTGCATTTTACCCTTAATATCCTGAAGGAATGTCCTTAAAATGTCTTCTTTCCAATATTTCTTTTATCTTCAGGTAAAGAAAAAAGTTACTGGAGGCCAGATCAGCTGAGTAAGGAGGGTCTTCCAATACAGTTATTTGTTTTCTGGCTAAAAACTCCTTCACAGACAGTTCCCTATGATCTGGTGCCTTGTCATTATGCAAGAACCATGAGTTGTTAGCAAAAACTTCAAGTCATTTTTGTTCACCTTTTTCATACAGTCTTTTCAGCACTTCCAAAGAGTAAACTTGGTTAACTGTTTGTCCAGTTGGCACAAATTCATAATGAACAATCCCTCTGATAGCAAAAAAGGTTAGCAACATTGTTTGACTCTTGATTTGGACCAATGGAATTTTTTCGTCATGGAAAATTGGCTGACTTCCATTGTATACTTTGGAGCTTTGTTTCAGGGTCTTGGTACACTCATGTTTCATTAACAGTGACAAGATGGCCCCAAACATTGTCTTGCCTCTCCAAAAGGTTGTGGCAAACTTTGACTCTCCTTTGCTTTTGTTCATTGGTGAGCTCCTTGAGGACCATTTTTGCACACACCTTTCTTTTTCTTTCTTTTTTTTTTTTTAATTAAATCATTGCTGTGTACATTAATGCAGTCATGGGGTACAATGTGCTGGTTTTATATACAATTTGAAATATTTTTATCAAACTGGTTAACATAGCCTTTATGGCATTTTCTTAGTTATTGTGTTAAGACATTTATATTCTACATTTAGTAAGTTTCACGTGTACCCTTGTAAGACGCACTGTAGTTGTGGTCATACCAATTACCCTCCCTCCACCCAGATTAGCCCATATCACAAAATCCTAAAACCAGAGATGTTGGTGTGGATATGGAGAAAAGGGAACACATCTACACTGCTGGTGGGAATGCAAACTAATACGTTCCTTTTGGAGAGATGTTTGGAGATCACTTAGAGAACTAAAAATAGACCTGCCATTCGATCCTACAATTCCTCTACTAGGTATATATCCAGAAGACCAAAAATCACATTATAACAAAGATGTTTGTACCAGAATGTTTATTGCAGCCCAATTCATAATTGCTAAGTCATGGAAGAAGCCAAAGTGCCCATCTACCCATGAATGGATCAATAAATTGTGGGATATGTATACCATGGAATATTATGCAGCCTTAAAGAAAGGTGCACACACCTTTCTGATGCTAAGATTTTCAGTTAAGATTTTCTTATTTCTCTGTCAGTGTTTACTTGGTCTGCTATGCTTCTCACAGTCAACTGATGATTTGACACACAATTCAATGAATTGTTGCAATGTTTTTGTCAGCTCTGCTCAAACAGCTCCCCATTTGCTGCTAGCCAGCAGCCCTGGGCAACCAGCATTCTATTTTCTGGGTTTTTTTTTTTGTTGTTGTTGTTTGTTTGTTTAATTTGACTACATAACTCATATAAGTGGAATCGTATGTTGTCTTTTTGTGACTGGCTTATATTTCAGTTAGCATAGTGTACTCAAGGTTCAAACATGCTATAGCATGTGTTAGAATTTCCTTCCTTTTTAGGGCTGAACAATATTCCACTGTATGTGTATACTACATATTGTTGATTTATTCCTCTGTGGATAGGCATTTGTGCTGTTTTCTCATTTGGGCTATTGTGAATAGCGCTGAGCTTAGACTTTGTAGACTACATTATGTATGATGATTACGTGTACCATTTGGCCCCCTCCACTTTCAACGTTTTATGCCTAAAGTTGTCTCTTGAATGGGATATATTTTCAATTTCACATGATATAAAAGGATATAACCTCTGACTGGTCACATATGATTAAGAATGGACTTACTTAGGCTCCAAGTAAAGAAAGATATGCTTAAGTTGCGAAGTTGGTCATATAGGCAGGAAAATAAATGGTCATTGTGGTTATTTATTGAGTTCTCACCATGTGGCAAGAATTGTGAGTACACGTCATAGTTTCTATTTTGATACTCATGAAACCCCACAAGGGAACTTTTATCCTCTTTTACCCAAGAAGGAACAAATTTTGAGAGGTTAGGAACTTGTCTGAGCTGAGATTTGGCTACCCAGGTTAGTCAGTTTTAGTCCAAATTCTGTGTACAACAGTAAAATGTTGTACTTTTCTGACTATCAAAGGATGGCTAGTTTGCCATTTTGTGATTTGTAGAACTCAGGACAGACTGGGCAACTCTGAAAGGAGCTATGAATAATCAGGGAGTAGACTGAAGAAATTTCTGCGTGCAGAAGATAATTCTATTTACAATGAATAGTTAATGTTTCTGGCTATTTCTTTCCTTCTTTCTTTTTCTTTTTTTTTTTTTTCCTTCCCTCCCTCCCTCCCTCCCTCCCTCCTTCCTTCCTTCCTTCCTTCCTTCCTTTCTTTTTTGAGATAGAGTCTCACTGTGTTGCCTAGGCTAGAGTGCCATGGCATTATCATAGCTCACAGCTCAGAGTAACCTCCACTCTTGGGCTCAAGAGATCCTCTTGCCTCAGCCTCCTGAGAAGCTGGGAGTACAGGGGTGTTCTACTACGCCCAGCTGGGTTTTTCTATTTTAAGGAGAGACAGGGTCTCACTCTTGCTCAGGCTGGTCTCTAACTCCTGAACTCAAGCTGCCCACTCCCAGAGTGCTAAGATTATAGGCATGAGCCACTGTGCTAGCTGATGCTTGCTATTTCTGGGGGTTGGGGAGACCCAAAGAAACCGTCAAGAATGGACTTGTCTTTTGTTTCTATTCCCATGAAAAAACCCCACACATAAGAATTCCAGATTTTCTGTAGTTTGTTGTTCGACAAAAGGCATTTTTTTCTTTATAAAATTAGATTTGGGTGTGGATAATGGAGACATAATATTTTGGGACTATGAATGACCAAGGATGATTTGGTAATAAGCCTAAGATACAAGAAGCTGAGCAGGAGGAAAAAATAAGTATAACAAGACATACCTGAAACCATCTAGAGAGTGGGCAGCTCCTTAAAAATCAATTTAAATGTAAAAGCTGACTGCATAGTGACAGCTGTATCTCATTAAACATAGAGTTTATAATGAAGTCAATCAAGACTCTGTTGTAATTTTTCCTGTTTCGTTCCAAACAGGAGGGCATGCTGGCTTGATGCTACTTACAAGCCTTCCCCAAGGCTTTTTCCCCCTCCTTTGTTTTCTTCTGAGTTCGTGTGAGAAATTGAGGGAAGGGAGCTTGTCTAGATAATTCCCAGTTACCCAGGGAAACCTGGAAGGTAAGTTTTAAAAGTTTAAGTAATTTAAGAATTGTATATATTTACCCATGTAGTTCCTATTTCTAGTGCTCATTTCTCCGTGGTGCAGATCCATACTTTCATCTCGTGTCATTTTCCTTCTGCACATAACATTTTACAGTGTGAACCTGCTGGTCATGAATTCTTCCAGCTTTCATATGTCGGAAATGTCTTTATTTCAGCTTCAGTTTTGAAAAATGTTTTCACTGACTATAGAATTTTTAGTTGACAGTTTTTCTTTTAGTTCTCATTGTATATGTTGTATATGTATATGTTTTTCCACTATTTTTTCATTTGCATGGCTTCCTATGAGAAATCTGCTAGCATTCTCATCTTTGGTCCTGGGTGTGTCTTTCCCCCCCTTCTGATGGCTTTTTGAAAGTGTGTTTTTTTCTGCAGTTTTTGAGCATTTGATTATGAGATGTTCTGGTGTAGTTATTTCTTTTTTCTTTCTTCATCTTTCTTGGACTTGGAATTTGTTGAGTTTTTGAATCTGTGAGTATGTAGTTTTCACCTAATTTGAAAATTGTTTCATTATTTCTTCAAACACTTTGTGGTTGGCCATCTTCTCCTTTCTTTTGAGGACTTCAGTACTTCAATTGACTTCAATTCAAATGTATTAGGCTGCTCAAAGTTTTCCCACAGTTCACTGATGCTCTGGCCATATTTTTTCATAACTTTTTTTTTCTCTCTGAGTTTTATTTTGGGTGCTTCCTACAGCTCTGCCTTCACCTTCACTAATGTTTACTTTTGCAATGTCCAATCCGCCATTAATCTTTTCTAATGTACTTTTTTTGGTCTTACATATTATAGGTTTTTACTTCTGGAAGTTAAATGTGTGTTAAAAAAATATCTTCCCTGTTGCTACTTAAAATTGTGCCTGTGTGGAATATATAATTATAATAACTTTCAATGACTTCATTACAGGTCATATTTTCTTAGTTATTTACAGTCTTGGTCATTTTTTATTGAATGCCAGACGTGGATTTTACCTTATCGGGTGCCAGATATTTTTGTTTTCCTACAGTATTTCTAAACTTTGTTCTAGGGTGAAGTGGTTCTTGCTTTTAAACAGTACTCGGCCTAGGGATAGCTATTTTCCTCTACTGAGTGAAGACCATTTTATGTAATTTACCCAGTGCTCCCTGAAGTTTTTTGCCTTACCTAGTATAAACAAGCATTATTCTTGGTCCTGTGTCAAGACCAAAGGAAGTTGCCTCTAATCTTTTTGGGTTGTCTTTTCTTCAGCTTTGGATAGTTTCTTCATATAGGCACTGATTAGTCCGCAGCTGAATACTATTGATATAATCCTAGGCCTTTGCCTCTAGAAGATCCCATTTGAGACCCTTATACTGTTGTTTTTTGTTTTTTGTTTTTTTAATTAAATCATAGCTGTGTACATTAATGCAATTATGGGGTACAATGTCCTGGTTTTATATACAATTTGAAATAGTTTCATCAAACTGGTTAACATAGCCTTCACTTTTTTTAGTTATTGTGTTAAGACATTTATACTCTACACTTAGATTTAACATGCACCCTTGTAAAATGCACCTTATACTATTTTAAATGACATGCATTTTTTACTCTGGTGCTGGGTGATTAATTTTTCAGACTGAGTTAATCCCTTAGGGCAATGTTCTGAAAGTATGGTCCCTAATCAATGGTCTCAGTATTACCTGGGAGCTTATTAACAAATGCAAATTATAGCCGGACATGGTGGCTCAAGCCTGTTGTCCCAGTGCTGTGGGAGGCTGAGGTGGGTGGATTGCCTGAGCTCTGTCAAGTTTGTGACCAACGGAAGACCAGAACGAGACAGAGTAAGCCAGAGTGAGACTCTGTCTCTACAAAAAACCCCCAAAAACCAAAAAAACAGCCAGACGTTGTGGCAAGCATCTGTAATCCCAGCTATGGGGGGGCAAGAGGGCAAGAGAATCACTAAAGGAGGAAGAAGTAAAAAACAAAAATTAAAAAAAAAAAA
>NW_003852493.1:4956615-4959225 GCF_000181295.1 Otolemur garnettii | reverse complement strand
AAAAAAAAGAAAAACATATGCAAATTATTAGGTCACAATTCAGACCTACAAAGTTGGAAAGTCTTGATGTGAGGCGTTATGTAGGGCCAATGTTAACTTAATAAATGGCAGAAAACAAGCATCACTCATTTATTAACACAAGATCTTGAGGCTGCACCTGTTGTGAACTGGGTTCTCTGTAGAAGAGGCTGAGAACTTCACATGTGAAGTGAAGAGCGAAGAGGGGAGGTGAGCAGTGAGGCAACTGATGGCATTCTTGTAAAGTTCTATTTGGTGCTCAGCAAATCTACATAAGATGAATATTCAAAAATGGGGGTGGAGGAAATAATGTTGTGATCTTGTCAAGGTGGGAAGAAGAGAGATCATATCTCTTCCTTGGTTTGTATCTGTACAGAAAAACTTGTAATCAACATTTAAGAGTTTATTTAGGCAACAGTCCTAAGGTTCTAATTGCCATGCACTCATCTTATAGGGGCTATATACCCTGAAGGTTTTGTATTTTTTCTTTGTAAGGCTGAAGGAAATAAATCTTTGAAGCCAAAATACATTTCTTTGACATATTTTGAGAAGGCTAAGGGTAAATAGGAATAGTACTGTAAGGCTATCTAGGTGGGAAGGTGGGGGGAGAGATTTGCTTTTGTAAAGAATCTCTTTTTAAAAATTATTGCTAAATATTAAGAGGTACAAATGTTTTTGTTACATGGTTTGAGTCAAGGCCATCTATGTGCCCATCACCCAAATAGTGTTCACTGTGCCTGTTCAGTGTAGGTTTTCACCCTTCCCTTCTTTCCCCCCTTCCCATTTTTGATTTCCAATGACTTTTACTTCTCTGTGCCCTTGAATGCCCACTGATTAGTTCCAAATTATTAGTGAGTACACTGGTATTTGTTCTTCCATTCTTGAGATACTTCACTTAGGATAGTGGTCTCCAATTCCTTCCAAATTTCTGCAAAAGGCATTAATTCACTCATTTTTTTTTTTTTTTACAGCTGAGTAGTACTCCATGGTATACATATACCACATTTGTTAATCCACTCATATATTGATGGGCACATGGGTTGATTCTAGATCTTTGCAATTGTGAATTGTGCTGCAATAAACATCCAAGTGCAAGTGCCTTTACGGGAACATATCTTTTCCTTTTGGTAGATAAGTAGCAGGATTTTTTTTATTAAAAAGTCCAAAAACAATAGATGCTGGCTCAGATGCAGAGAGAAAGAAATGTCTAGACACTGTTGGTGGGACTGCAGAACCTCTGTGTAAAACAGTATTGAGATTTTTTTTTTTTTTTTTTTTTTTTTTTTTTTTTTTTGCTTAATGAATAAGTTTATTGTTTCTAATCAGGAAACATTCATATACATTTTCTGTTTGGTTTAGCTTTCAGCAGCTCGCTCCTGACCTCTAAGGAAGCTTGCCTTCTTTTGAATTACCTGGTCTTTCTTCTGGGCAAGGGACATTTTGGGATGGTTTCATCTCTTTTAACTGCTCTCTTAGGCTTCTTCCCATAGACTGGGTTATCTTGTATAGCCACATGAGCTTTCTTATACATCTCTCCATCATGTCGGGCATGACATTGTTCTTTATGTATTGAGAGAACTGTTTTTTGTAAGCATCTTCATCTTCTTGCATTAGGTAACGCATAATCCATGACATTCTGACCCATGATGTGCTTCTGATGTACTTCAGCATTGAATTCCTTGCTTTCAGAATCATAACCAGGGAATTGTTTGGTACTGTGAAGGATAGACAAGCCTCCATCCACAGCTCCCTTCAGGGCCCCCAAAACTTTATTGCCAGTGGTAGTCCTGGCAAGGCCTGCATCCAAATAGGATGCACCAGGCTGGCAATTGATGCTTTCCACATCATATTCATCATCAGTCACCTCCACTTAGCCTTCATAGATCTTTTCCATGCCAAACGAATTGAGAAGACTGCAGGCCAGCAGCAGACCAGTACAGTATGCATAATTTGTCAGGCCAACCTTCACGCTGTATTTTGGTAGTTCTTGTGCATAAGCTCCACAGACTATCATATCCCCTTCTGTACGGGCATAAGCAATCTGACAAATGATGTCTCCGTTAGTCACAGGAACTATCATTCTGTATTTGGGTGTGTTGTACTTATTTTTATCCTGTATCACCAAGCATTTCCGAGCATATTAATCAGTTTTATCCTCTTGTCATCTTCTAAATTTCACTTGGTATCTCTTAAAGTAGGCCTTATTCTTGACAACTTTAACAAACCCCATCCTGCAGAATACAGGCCCACGTCCGCGGCCCCACACAAACTTAGTATGGAGATTTCTTAAAGAACTAAAAGTAGTCCATTCGATTCAGCAATCCCTCTGCTGGGTGTCTACCCAAAGGATTATCTCCTTTAAATGCAGCCAGGCCCTGTCTGATTTTGGACAGGTTTGAGGAGATTCTGACACCTTTGAGATCTAAATAAAATTATTTCCCTGAGAGCTATTATTATGAGGCTTATTGTATAACAAGCCCGCCTTGCCAGCTAGGCTTCCTTTCTCCCTCCATTATCCTGTCTACCAAACCCGATCTTGCTTAGTCATTTTCTAAGTGTCTTCATTGCTTAAAAGAGGAACCCTAGTCTTGG
>NW_003852493.1:4950304-4956454 GCF_000181295.1 Otolemur garnettii | reverse complement strand
CTCTGTTCTCAGGATTGGTTCTCCCTTTAGAGATAATGAACGGGGGTTGGTGGGGTGGGTGGGCAGTCCTGACACTTTATTTTTTCCTTTATATCAGTAATCTGTATCAGCAAGCCATGCAGTCAGGTGCTTATGTTTGAACCTTTGCCTTAGAATCCACAATTTGAGTAGTGAGGGAAGGAGTCTTAGGAAACATTTCAGTGCCCTTGAACCCGTAATTAGGCAGCTGCCAGTCTCACTTGCATACAGGTAGGCTCTAATCGGGCAGAGACTTGAAGAAAGGGGTTGCTCCAGCTGAAGAGAAAGGTATTTCCTTGTGAAAAGTTTCTTGGTTAGAAACATTCTTTCCAATTCTCTCTTCCCTCACAGATGAGGGGGTTTGGGAGAAGAGAAAGTTTGGCACTGACACTAACTAGTTCTATTGTGCATTCAAGGCAAACCAGCTGAGGGACTGTGCCCAGGGACCATGTCCCGAGCTTTGGGGATTTCTTGGTCCCTGATGCCATGTCTGGTAAACAGGCTATTGGCTCCACAGAGGGAAGTTGGCAGCATGGATAAAGGGGAGAGGAGTTCATGCCACAGTGTGCATTGGATAAGAGTTGCAAAAATGTTGGGCAAAGGCATTTTTCTTAGAAAAATGGCCATTTAACAGCAGTGGGCCAAGTTCCAGGACAGGCAGATTTATCTGAAAGGACTTACCCCGGCCTCTTGATCTGTCTTCCTTGGCCAAATTATGGTCTTGCCTCTCTTCTTTGCCATTCAGGGTTGAGACCAGGGGGACAGAGAAGAGGAGACACAAGCACTCACCCTTTGTTTTTCTAAGTGTTCTTTTTTCTTCTTGCCACAGGGTAAAATTATTCAACTTTGAATCATCAGGCCTTCCTGAACAGACCCTAATTTGAGAAAGAAAGGCAGCCTGAGGGTCACCTGGCATAGTACAAAAAAGTGATCTATCTTTCTTTTTATTAATAAAAAGAGAAAGAAGCTGATTTTGCTAATGGCTGGATGATACACACAGTAGCCACAATTGCCCCAAGGTTGTGAGTACTCAGGAATAATTTCAATAGATCCCCCATATTCTTTGCTCATGGAACTGTTTACTCCCTTGGCTGGGGCCCATTTCCCCTTTCCTCTGGCTATTCCTAAGCCTCTGGTGTCAGTCCAGTTCAAGTTTCCTCATTTGCTCATATACTTGTTTTTTAAAAAATAACCTTTAATGATAATCTACTAAGAGCTAAACTTGTAGAAGGTGCTAAGAGATGCCAAAGAAGCATTCTCCCTGTCTTCAAAGGAGACAGCTATTCAGAAATACAAAGGGTGCTCTCAGCACCACTGGAGTCTGAGGCCAGCAGCTCTTCCTCACTCCTGCACTGCATATACGGTCCCTTATCTGGGAGCACCACTGAACCTGAGCATGTTCCCTGTAACCACACCAGGCTTGGTCTCACCACCCCTGTAATCAAGTTTTTACCTTAGAGCCTGTCTAAAATTTACTGTAATAGTTATTAAATCAAAGTAATAACTAGCATTTTATATGTGCCAATAGCCTCTAAGGGCTTAAAATTAACTCATCTAATACATCAACTCATTCAACTCTCACAGCCACCTAATGAGAGGCTTTTATTATCCCCATTTGCACGGGAAGAAATTAAGGTATGCAGAATCCTCATTCCTGCCTTGGGTGCCAGCATCCTCTAGTTTCTGAAGTTTTGTCCTCCATGCAGATTCCCAGGTCTGAATTTATATTTCCTACTTCTAGAAGGACTCTGGCAGTACCTGCCCAGAGAAATGCTAGTTGCAGACACAAAGTTGTTCCTTACCTAGGTCCTGGAGTGTATCTTACTGTATGTGAATTATTTGTTTTCTTGGATTTCTCTCCTTCTAGAATGTGAGCTACTTAGTAGCAAGGGTTATTTGCATATGCTTGATATCTAATAAATATTCCTTTTTACTCTCTCCTAGTAGCTACTGAATGGAGGTATCATAAACACTGCAGGACCTTCCTGTAGTACCAGCCTTGGTTGGCAGCTCTTTCTGTCCCAGGGCTCCTACATTTAAATGAATCAGGCAGGCTGAGGGAGTGGTGGGGACTGGGACATACTGGAGAGAACATGCCTAATCAGTGGAAGTGACTGCTGTTCATGTTTGGCTAATTGCTGTCACATAGTAATGATGACCCCATGAAAGTCAGGAATCTGGATTATTATGTAAAACATGGTACCAACTCCAGAAAATCTGAGGTCCAAACTTTCTACATGAATTCTACATGTTTTACTTTTGTAAGAGTGGTAGTTTTGTTTTGTTTTGTTGGCATGCTTCTTTATTTTCCTTTTATTTTCTTTATTTTTTTAAATTTCAGGTTAATATGAGGCTAATGAATGATTAGGTTACATTGACTTTTTTTAGATGGTTTGGTGCAGACACACACAAACACGTGAGTACTCCAGAAAACACTAGTTTATGATGATATCTAGTCATAGACTAGATTAGCAATCATAAAGCCAGTGGATGGGATGGGATACCTTCAGTGAACTTATATACAGGCAAGGGTTCCAAAAGGAGAACACAGGTGGAGAAAGATGGAGACCAACGATAATAGTTCTGGGATAATAGAAAGTGACCAGAAAATCTCAGTACTGCCCAAACAAGGCTTTTATTAAATCTATTCTTCCACTAAAATGGCTGTTCATAGGGTATGTAAGCAGCCTGTGGGGTTGTGATGCTTTATCATTGTGGTGTCAAATAACAGGTGGTGACTTCATGAATTTTGGAGTTATGAGGAATGTCTTTGCTTGGTCGCTTGTTGGGGAACCTGCCACTTCACAGAAGTGTTTTCTTGAAACTCCAGTCTGTAATCACAATCATAATTGTTATTTACTATGAGCCCATCCAATCACAAGATTCTGGAAGAATAATTTTTTCACAAAAATGATTTTAAAAATAATCATACATTCATATGAAATGTATTAAGAATTTTCTGGGGGGATGGCACCATCTTCAGGAGAGTGAGAGGCATCTGCTGATTTTATGAGTGTTTCCTCAATACCTATTATGCACCAGGTGTGGTCACCAGGAACTTCTACTGCAGGATGGTTTAAGAAGAAATAAAAACTGTGATGTCTGTCTTTTCAGAAATATACAATTGGCGTGGGAAGAATACAAAGCCAGTCACAGGGGAGCTCATTCACAGAAGTTGCAAAATGAGGAGGAGGAGAAGAGAGAAATCAGAGAAGGGAGCAAGTGTTCTGACTTTTGACTGACAATTTCTGCCAATTTCTCCTCACATATGAAGACTTATTTACTTTGTGCACTATTGCAATCTGTGATATTGCAAAACATAAAGTCAGATCCCCCCTTGTTTTAATACTCAACAAGGTCTCAGCCTTATTAGCTTTTAACAGCTGCTGTGAGAACTTACTGTGGCCTCAAGTAGCATTATTCTCAGATCAAAGTCCCAACTGTGACTTTGTACCTAAAGTCAAGAGATTAGATGTCAGCATACATAAAAAATGACTAGTCTTAATTCCATTTGCACTCTTCATCCTCCTTTGCCATGCAGCCTAACATATTTATAGTTCTGAGAATTAGAATAAGGATGTCTTTGAGGGACTCATACCCAAGAAAAATCAGAAAGGTCCCACGTCTTAGAAAAGGAGATATGCATTCATATGAGCACATGGCTTTATAGGAAAGTCTGCAGCTACTATATAGGAGATGAACGACAATGACTCTGTCTGTATCTATATCCATCTATGTATTTACTACAACTTGTTGATATGTATTAAGAAAAGTAAGTAATCAATATTGAAATCTAGAATGAGAAATTTTAATTCATCTACCTATCTATGTTTTATTCTAATTCACAAAAATATAAATGAAAATTAATTTTATACTTTTGAAAGTTTATTGTTAATGGATTTTTAAGACTGTGAAGAGCAGGGTTTTACAGTTGCATGGGAAGTTAGTTTAGTTAGATTCAAGTTTCAGACCAAGTCTGGCATCAAAATCCGAGACTGTTGTAGAGGATTATTTATTTGCCCTTTGTGGTAAGCAGACTCAGAACCCCTCAAAGACTTCCTCAGTCTAACTCTCAGAACGGTGACTGTGTTAGGTTACTGGCAAAGGGGGATTAAGGGTGAAGATAGAATTAAGACTACTCATGAGCTGAATTTAATTTAAAATAGGGAGCTTATTCTGGATTCGTCACAAAGGTCCTTAAAATTGGAAAAGGGAGGCAGAAGAGAGAATCAGAGGGAGATGTAACTATGAAACAAAGGCATAAGAGACGCAGGTTTCAGGCTTTGTAGATGAAGGAAGGGGATCTTTTAGAGGCTGTAAAATGCAAGGGAACAGATCCTCTTCTAGAGTTTCCAGAAGGGACTGCAATGCTGCTGACACAGTAACAAAGTTCACAATTGCTCTTTGGCCATAAATAGAAAACTGGAAGAAATATATGAAAAAACAGTTTGAACTGACAATAGGCATCACAGGACTGTGACACTCAAGAGAAGGAAAACAAATGAATTAAGCCCTAAATCACTCTCACTTCCTGCTGTAGAAAGCAAAATACCAAATGAGAGGAGATAAGCCTTACAAATCATGTAAGCTCACATACACCAGATTCTATACTATGGAGATAGAGGACCACAAAATACAGTGTTGCTGGTTGAGATTGGACAAAGCAAGGCAGCTAGAATTTGTGGGGCAGAGTAATGGAGAGGAAAGATCCATGCAGAGAAAGAGGACCAAAACCATAATAGTTATAGGGATGTGCTTGAAACTTTGGCTTAATAACAAATTTCATATGGCTAGATTAAAATTGCATGAGGCTAGACAATAGAAAGTTTGAAGGAACAAATGATTATAGAAGAGCTATCAGCTAAATAATTCCCTAAACTCGTGCAAGGATAGGCGTTGTTCACAATAGCCAGAGTAAAAAATCTTTGAGTGCATGGAACATTCCACAGAGACTTAAGAAGGGCTACATCTTGGTAGTGGGGCTGAGAATAAAGGCTCTTATAATCCTACATTAAAAAAGACTAAAAACAAGCACTCTAATATCAAACTGATTCACAAATATCCATGTAATAAAATCCTGCACTCAAAAATGTAAAATTGATAATGTTTAACATAAAATAAAAACCTATTACACACACAAGGAAACAGGAAAATGTGATCCATTGCCAAGAGAAAAATCCAACATCTATATAGACCCAGAAATGGCAGAGATGATGGAATTATGAGGCAAGGATGCTAAATATGTCTGATATGTTCATGAATTTAAAAGAAAATATGAACATAATGAGAGGAGAGAGGAAAGATATAAAAAGAACCAAATGGAACATCTGAAGATGAAAACTACAATATCTGCAATGAAAATTCACAGGCTAGGATAGCAGCAGATTAGACAATAAAAATCAAAAGTACAGTTATTCTGAAGTCATCGCAATAAAATTTCAGCAAATGAAGGCCAGAAAGGAAAAAAAAAAATCTAAAAGAACTGAAGAGAGGCTCAATGATTTTGGAACATATTAAGTGGTCAAACATACATGTAATTGAAATTCCAGAAGGCAAGGAGGAGAAAGAAAAGTATCTGAAGGACTAAAGTCTAAAAGTTTTACAAATATAATAAATGCTATATATATACGTATCCAAGAAGCTCAATGAAACTCTCCCAAATCAAATAAAACAAATTCCCAATAAACACTAATAAACTCACATGCCAAGATTGCTAAAATTCAGTCATTTTGAAAGTGGCTAGAGAATAAAAAATATATATAGCATGTACAGGAAAATAAAGATAAGAACAAATGAAGGCTTCTGTTTAGAAACCCTGCAAGGCAGAAGTCACTGGAATGACTTCTTTGAAGTGCTGAAAGAAAAACTATGTTAACCTAGAATTCTATACCCACTGAAAATGTTCTTCAAAAATTAAGTTAAAATAAGACTTTTTCAGATACACCAAAGCTGAAACAATTTATGGGCAGAATTTCACATTACAAGAAAATATTAAAAGCAGTTCTTTAGGCCAGAGACAAGGATACTTGATGGAAATTTAGGAAAGGAATGAAGAGCACGGGAAAAGTAAATCTGTTGATAAATACAAAAGATTTTTTTCTCATTTAAAATTTTCTTTATAAGCAATTAACT
>NW_003852493.1:4948520-4949689 GCF_000181295.1 Otolemur garnettii | reverse complement strand
ACAAAAGAAGGTTGGGAGCAGCGGCCCAGGCCTATAATCCTAGCACTCTGGAAGGTCAAGGTGGTGAATTGCTGGAGCTTACGAGTGGGAGACCAGCCTGAGCTGGAGTAAGACCTCATCTCTAAAAAAATAGCTGGATGTTGTGATGGGTGCCTGTAATCCTATCTACTGGGGAGATGAGGCAAGAGGATTGGTCCAACCCAGTAGTTTAAAGTTGCTGTGAGCTATGACACTATAGTACTCTACTGAAGGTGACAAAGTGAAAGTCTCAAAATAAATAAAAGTATAAAAGAGATCAGGAAAAGAGGAAAAAAGAACAAGAACAAATAAAACAAGTATAATAGAAAAATAGTAAAATGGTATATTTAAATCAATAATTACATTAAATGTAAATAATAATTGGTTTATACATTCCCATTAAAAGGCAAGACCCAACTCTATGATAGCTATAAGAAACTCACTTTAAATATAAAGATACAGAACAGATAAAAGTAAAAGTATAGAAAAAAACATAACATCCAAATTCTAATTAGAAGAATCCTGGTATTGTTTTATTGATATCAAAGTGGATTTTAGGACAAAGAGTATGTCCAGAGATAAAAAAGAATTTTCACAAGGGGTCAATTCATTAAGACATAAAAATACCATAAATGTATACAGACCTAAAATCAGACGTTAACAAAATTGAAAGGAAAAATGACAAATCTATAGTTATAATTGGAGATTTCAATATTTTTCTCTCGGTAATTGTGAGAACACATAGAAATTTATATGATTTAAACAATTTTATGAACAAACTTGACCCAACTGACAGTATAGAAATCTTCGATCATTAATTATAGAATACATATTCTTTTCAAGAGCATATTGAACATTCACTAAAAGGGATATCCTGTGCCATTAAAAAAAGTCTCAATACATTAAACTTAATTGAAATAAATGTATGGCTCGATGCCTATAGCTCAGTGGCTAACGTGCTAGCCACATACACCAGAGTTGGCCGGTGTGAGCCTGGTCCCAGCCTGCCAAACAACAGTGACAACTACAACCAAAAAATAACTGGGCATTGTGGCAGGGGCCTATAGTCCCAGCTACTTGGGAGGCTGAGGCAAGAGAATTGCTTAAGCCTGAGAGTTTGAGGTTGCTATGAGCTGTGACATCATAGCACT
>NW_003852493.1:4942338-4948131 GCF_000181295.1 Otolemur garnettii | reverse complement strand
AAAAAAAAAAAAAAAAAAAAAGTTAGAAAAGCAAAGCAAATTATTTCAAAATAAAATAAGTAAGGAAAAAATATATAAGACCAGAAATCAATAAAATATAAAATGAAAAATTGAATGAAAATATTTGCTTCTTTGAAAAACTCAATAGAATGTATAAAACTGGCTGTTAAAGACTGATTAAGAAAAATAGAAGACAGAAATTATCAGTGTCAAGAATTCAGGATGGAAGGCCTGGCATGACGGTTCATGCATATAATCCTAGCACTCTGGGAGGCCAAGGCAGGTGGATTGCCTGAGCTCACAGGTTCGAGACCAGCCTGAGCCAGAGCAAGACCTGATCTCTAGAAATAGCCAGGTGTTGTGGTGGGCACCACTAGTCCCAGTTACTTGGGAGGCTGAAGCAAGAGAATTGCTTGAGCCAAAGAGTTTGAGGTTACTATGAGCTGTGATGCCACAGCACTCTACTAAGGGCAACAAAGTGAGACTGTCTTAAAAAAAATAAAAATACAGGATGGAGAAAATATGAACAAATTTATACCAATGAATTGACAACCAAGGTGAAATGAATAAATTTCTTGAAAGACACAAATTATGAAAACCGATTAAAGAAGAAATACAAAACCTAAACAACGTTTTGTCATTTAAAGAAGTTAAATGATACATTTAAAAACCTTGCTGTGAAGAAAATTTAGGAACAGATATATAGACCACTGGTGAATTTATCAAATATTTAAGGAAGAAATAATAGTAATTCTGACCAGACACGGTGATTCATGTCTGTAATCCTCGTACTGTGGGAGGCTGATTCAGGAGGTCTGCTTGAGCTCAGGGGTTGGAGACCAGCCAGAGGAAGAGCAAGACCCCATCTCTACTAAAAACAAAAAGACTAGCTGGGTATAGTGGCACATGCCTGTAGTCCCAGCTACTCAGTAGGCTGAGGATTGCTCAAGCCCAAGAATTTGAGGTTGCTGTGAGCTATGGTGCCACGACATTCCACCCAGAGTGACAGAGTGAGACTCCATCTCAAAAACAAAAATAAACCAATACCAATACCAATTCTATGAAAACTCTCAAAAATAGAGAAGAAAAAACCACTATCCGTCTATCTTATGAGATCAGCATCATCCTGACACCATAATCAAAGATCTTACAAACTATAAGCAAAAGTTCTCACAGGCAGATTCTTCAAGATAATAGAAAAGGAATCCAGTGATCAGACATACTTTGAATCTAGCCATATAGAAAAAGCAGGGTGCATTCCAGGAATGTAAAGTTGGTATACCATTCAGACATCAATGTAATTCACTGTATCAATAGTACAAAAGAAAAATATTATATGATAACTTCAGAAAATACAAAAGACATATTTGACACAACTTAATACCCATTCATGATAAAACAAACAAAAAAACAAAATGAGAAAACCTCTCCAACTAGGAATAGAGAGGAATTTCTAAAACCTGATAAAAGGCATCTATTAATATAAAGAACCCACAGCTAACATCATACTTAATGGTAAAATAGTAACTTTCTTACCCCTTAAGATTAAAAACAAGACACCCCCTCCTATTTGCCAATATATTAAAAGACTCCAGCCAGGCAATAAGGCAAGAAAAGAAATAGAAAGTACAGAGATTGGAAGGGAAATAATAAAATTATATTTACTTCTAGACAACATGGTCATGGATATAATGACATAATATAGATGGAAAATTCTAAGGAATATATGAAAAGCCCAGTAGAACTAATGAATGAGTTTAGTGAGATAAGTTTAAAAAATCGATTATAGTACTTCTACATACTAGCAGCAAACAGTTGGAAATAGAACTGAAAAAAAAAAATACCATTAGCAATAGCATCAAATGCCATCAAATGTGAATATTGAATGGTATTAACCCCCAAAGAAATAGAAACATATATCCACATGCAAGTAGTACAAAAGACTTTTACACTAGTATATGTAGCAGAACATTAAAACCTAAAAGACATAGAAGTGCATAAAATAGAAAGTGAAAATCTTATCACCCTCCCAATTTCAATCCTAGATATATTCACTGTTAATAGTTTGTCATATGCCATTCTGGACTTTTCAGTGCACATAAAACTATAAAAATTATACAACCTGCTCCATCATAGCACTATGTCGCATGGACATTATCCATGTTAGTATCTTATCTTTTATAATAGCTGACGATGATACTATAATTTACTTACCAGGTTACCTAATAGTAGACAATTAGGCTATTAGTGTTATAAATCATTCTTTACAATTCTCAGAAATGAAAATTTAAATTGTAATAGCTATTGGCTAATTGTCCTCCTTAAATATTTTTCCAATGTACACGTCTATCCACAGCATTATTAAAAAGTTACTTCAGGGGTGGCACCTGGCTCAAGTGGTAGGGTGCGGGCCCCATATACCAGGGGTGGCAGGTTCAAGCCCAGCCCCGGCCAAAACTGCAAAAGAAAAAAAAAAGTTACTTTAAAATTGAATAACACATAAGCAAATGCATTTTTATCCTTCATTGCTCAGTTGAGAGAAAGTTTCTTCTTTTGTTTTCAGCTGAATTTGAGAAATCTGGGGAAACACAACATCAGCTTCGTTGTAGTTTTAGGTTTAGGATCTGAGTTGTGAACATTAATTATCATCTGCAGAGGTTATTTTCTGAGTATTTCTTAGTCCAAAAGTTTAGAAATACCTGGGAGACCATTTTTTTTTCAACTGGTATAACTGATCCAAGTGGGACTACTAGTAGAATTCATTTTCTTGATATTTACTTTATCCTTATTCTGTCTTTAAAGGAATGTTCTCTCTTATCCCCTGATTAACTTAACTTCGTATAGTGCCATTTTTCCTTTATCTTACATCATTAAGAATTGGATTCTCTTTTCTATATCTAAACATTGCTAAGAGCTAAGGCATTATTCAAAACTCGCTGGAAGAACAAGATTTTCAGCCAGACTGGAATAGTAAAAACAAAGTATAATTAACTTTTATTTATTTATTTTTATTTTTATTTTTTTTGAGACAGAGCCTCAAGCTGTTGCCCTTGGTAGCGTGCTTGGTAGAGTGACATCACAGCTCACAGCAACCTCCAGCTCCTGGGTTCAAGAGAGGTGTGACCTCCACCTCCCAAATAGCTGGGACTATAGGCGCCTGCCACAACACCCAGCTATTTTTCAATTGCAGCCATCGTTGTTTGGTGGGCCCAGGCTGGATTTGAACCTGCCAGCTCAGGTGTATGTGGCTGGTGCCTTAGCCGCTTGAACCACAGGCGCCGAGCCAATTAACTTTTATATTAATGGATGCTAAGGGGCATTTGCAATGATATTGGTTAAAATCATTCCTTATCATGTAGTGAAATCTTCTTATGTGTAGGAAACAGATAGGCAGACAGACATTAAAAGGGCTCTACCAGTCCATTAAGCATTTGTTAAGTGAGATCTGAATCATTTGTAAACTGACTCCCTAAAATACCACTTACTGACAAGAGCTTTTTTACATTGAGAGAAGATAACTACTTAAAACTATGGCTCCACTGGTGGTCACTGCAAGGATCCTGTCTATCTTCCTATGACTATTCAAGACCTTTATGACCAAAGCCAGAGGGCCTCTAGAGATGTAGGCTGGGCTACATAAGCACAGTTTTTATTATATGGTTAGAACGCTTTGAGCCCATACCTAATCATGCATCTGTGAGATTATAACATTAAATAATGGAAATGCACAGGTTGCAAATGTAATGTTTGGGGGATTTATCATCCCTTTTCTTTCTCCTTTGACATTCTCAAAGCCCAGGAGGACCTGATGCCCAGCTCCGTCAAGGAAGAGGGCTCTGTGTGCATTTGAAGAACCTTTAATATTAAGAGAAACAAAGGGTTATTCAAACTTAGCTGATTTCGACGGGGGAGAGGTTGAAGCTTCCTGGTAGAATGAGGCTTGAGGGAAGATGACTTTCTGAGTGCCTGACATGACATAGTTAATTTAGAATTGTTGCCCCAATATTATTATTTCCTGGCAATGTTTCAAAGCTTCATATATGAGGCTCTATACCATTTAATAAATCTCTGAAATTAAAGGCTCCCATGAGCAGTGTGTTTAACCACTGGCTGTCTGAAGAGATAGAAGAGCCTGGTTTCTAGCATTTGCTCATTTCCATGGTGTAAATACTCCTACCAAAGCAGATTTCAAAATACCAAAGCGAAATGATGGAGTGCAAAATCGGGAAGAGCTGCATCCAGTTGACTCTAGCACAACCCTGGCTCTGAGTAACAACCTTAGAAGGAAATGTTGATTGAAGGACTTTAACCAACTTGGGGAGTCATTAGCAGCTCCCTAACAGAAAGATGACAACTACAGTTAAATGTGGGCAGTAGCTCAATGTGGAAGCTTCTAAATTGGGGTTAGCAAGTGAAATCTAAAAATGATACTGTGTACTATGAGGACACCAGAAAGTTCAGCTTCTCTTAAAATTATTTTTCTACCTCATCATTCTGTATGAGTTAGGAACTTGGAAATCACTAAAACATGTTTCCTTTTCTTTTATATGTGCAATGACTACTTTTTTATTTGTCAAATATTTTTCATTGAACAAATAATTATTGGGTCTCTGCTCTAGGCCAAGCTGAAACATAAGTGCTGAACAAAGAGGTATGGTCTCTGCTCTCCTAGAGCTTGGAATCTTGTAGAGGAGAAAGAAATTTTTCTATTTCTGATTGGAAGCAAGTACTGTAACTGAAAGGAATACAATCTCTAAAGGAAAACAGGCTTAGCTTTCCTAAGGGAGTATGTTTGAGGGATATCTGAAGAAGGAAATAAGTATTAGTACAAAGGAGCTGGGAGAGGAAGTGGGGGAAAAGAACTCTTGTTATGTTGAGTTAAAACATGACAAATGGCCATGGCAGCTGGGAGTGAGTACTGGAGGCCAGGCTAGACCAGCAGGCCTGAGTTTGGCCATGCAGGCCCTTATAGCATGTTAAGTGTTTTGTTGATTCTAAGAGTAATGGACACCTACTAAAGAGTTGTAGGCATTTATACAAGGACAGCAGGTTTAGCTGCAGTACAGGAGAAGGCATTGCTACCTATTCACTCATTTCTTCTCCAAATCTTTATTCAGAACCACACAGTCAATCAAAACCTGGAAGTATAGTCCTTTGAAATGTCCCCAGTCTAAGTGGGAAGAAAGGCATGCAGTGTCCCATGGCTGCTGTAACAAATGACCATAAATTTTGTTGCCTAAAACAACATTTGTTATCTTACAATTCTGGAGGCCAAAAGTCTGAAGCAGGATTCACTGGCCTAAAATCAAGGTGTTGGTATGATCACATTCCTTCTGCCGGGTCCAGGGGAAACTCAGTGTTTAAATTTATTTTTCTTTTCCAGCTTCTAGAGGCTGACTATAGCCCTTGGCTTGTGTTGCTGTATCACATCACCTGTGCTTCCACGGTCACATCCCTGACTCTCCTGCTTTGGTCCTTTCCTTTGAGAAACCTTGAGATTTCATTGGCCCACCTGGATAAACCAGGATAATCTTCTCATCTCAAGATGCCTGACTTAATCATATCTGTAAAGTCTCTTTTGTCATGTAAGGTTACATATTCACAGGCTTAGGGGATTAGAGGTGCTATTCTTTTTATCACAGCTTATAATCAAATGATAGACATAGGCTGTTGAAGAGGAAGGTTGGAACTGAGATTAGAGTATTTCTCTGGCTCAGTGCCTGTGGCTCAAGCGGCTAAGGTGCCGGCCACATACACCTAAGGTGGCAGGTTCGAATCCCCAGCCCGGGCCCG
>NW_003852493.1:4938922-4942175 GCF_000181295.1 Otolemur garnettii | reverse complement strand
GGATAGCTTGAGGCTCTGTCTCAAAAAAAAAAAAAAAAAGAATATTTCTCTAGTGTGGTGCCTGTGGCTCAGTGGGGGGCAGGTTCAAACCTGGCCCCGGCCAATCTGCAACAAAACAAAACAAACAAACAAACAAAAAAATAGCTGGGTATTGTGGTGGGAGCCTGTAGTCCCAGCTACTTGGGAGGCTAAGGCAAGAGAATCACCTAAGCCCAAGAGCTGGAGGTTGCTGTGAGCTGTGATGCAAGAGCACTCTACCGTGGATGATAAAGTGAAACTTGGACTCTTCAAAATAAATAAATAAATAAATAAATAAATAAAAAAGAAGAATATTTCTCTAATTTGCCTTAATTGTTGGTTGTTAGACCTAAGAGTATACTGTCATGATTCTACAAGGGACAGTTGGCTATAAGTTTCAAATCAGCCTATTTCTGGAATATTTTTAAGTCTTAAGTGAAAAACATCTATGTAGAATTTTAAAAATTGTCACCGAAAAGAGATGAGACTGATGTTATTTATTATTATTATTATTTTGCAATTTTTGGCCGGGGCTGGGCTTGAATCTGCTACCTCCTGCATACAGGGCCGGTGCCCAACTCCTTTGAGCCACAGGCACTGCCCCTGATGTTATTTGTTTTTGTGATGTGGGAAATAGCAAATTTCATCAGGGTGTTTGTCTAGCTCCTTGGTGTAAATTGATTGGAGCCTAGCGCAGCCTTTCCAAAAGTTGGCGTATGTTTTAATTCATTACATCAAGGGGGCAACCTGAAATTTCACCTTTCTAAAATACTCTCAGTAGATGTTGTACTTTCTCTTAGGACCACACTTTAAGTATCAAAAGCCCAATTGCTAATTGCCAAAAATCTTCCTACCATGTATATAACTCAAGGAAGAAAAACAATCATCAGTCTGTGAATAATATAGTAAGATGTGTGTGTGTAGAGATGAAATACTCTATTAACTAGTAACACTATTTCATTCAGAGGAACAGCCTGGTATGTATATATTTGCTTGTGGTCAAGGATCAAGATATATAGAAAGTGTTATGAATGTGAACTTATTTGGTGTGGGTACAAAAATTTGAGGGCTTTCATTCCTCTGGGGACTATTAGAGAGAAATAGTTTTATCTGATCTAAACTGCCCAGTAGTAAAGCCAGTGATAGATGGAGCCAGTGATGTATTGACCTGGCAGGAACAAGTGATTGTGAAATATTCAGCAATTCTGTGAGTTAATGGTAGCTTGACTTTGTGTATTTCTGTGCGAGTATTTACACCATGGAAATTGATCAACACTACAAATTAGACTCCCTTCCTTCCTTCCTTCCCTCCTTCCTTCCCTTCCCTTCCCTTCCTTCCTTCCTTCCTTCCTTCCTTCCTTCCTTCCTTCCTTCCTTCCTCCCTCCCTCCCTCCCTCCTTCCTTCTCTTCCTTGTCTTTCCCCCAGGGAGTTGTTTTACCAGCACATCACTACCATAAACCCATTATTTATTTTAATATGTTCATTTCAGCAATTGGTAAATGAGCCCAGATTCAGCCTTTCTCCATAGCTGCACCTGCCTTTGCACAATGTCCATGGTCCCCACTTTGTAAATGCAACTCTGTATGTGGAAGCAGCTTCACATTAGCATTCTCTAAGCCCATATTTCTCCTGGTTTGCTAGAATTGAGTTCCCATTTTTAGGTATAAGTGAGTTTCTTGGAAGTAATCTAATGTACTCTACAAAGAATCACACACTCTACTTGAATTATTATATTTTTCTTGTGAGATGTTCCAAGGGCATCTTGGAATAAGCCATTTATCTGCAAATCACTCCATTTAGAAAGAAAGTTGGTCCAGTCATGATATATGTTGTGCCATTAGTGGTCTAATCTGAAGAGGGACAACTAAAAGAGAGTGGAGAGAGTGGAAAAGAGCACCCCAGAAGACAGTGGGGTAGATGAGAATATAGAGCTAGGGATGTAGTGTGTGTGTGTGTAGGAGAAAGTGTGAATGGGGATTAATAGGTGGAGAGTTAGGCAGAGGAATAGAAGAAAAGAAAACAAAGCTGATAATTTTCCAGAAGGCCAATATTTGATGGTTATACCTCAGTGTTTTGTTTACTAAACAATTACACTAGCACTAGGAAGTTTACAAAGTATTTTATATAAATTATCTAGTTTCATCCCCAATACAATCTTATTATATACTCATATTTACTAATAAAGACAGTGAAATTCAGAAAGTTTGTGTATCTACCCCCAAGATCACATAAATGGTCTGAGAACAAACTTAAAACCTTCAGTTTACAGACCAAATATAACCCACTGTCTCTTTTTATAAATAAAGTTTTATTGGAACACAGCCATGTCCAATTGTACACCATTTTCTGTGGCTTCTTTTACCCTTCAATAGCAGAGTTAATTAGTCATGATAGAGAAGTCTCAACAGACACCCATGGCCCACAAAGCCAAAAATTCTTAGCAATCTGGCTCCACATAGAAAATTATCTGCTAACACCACCTTTAGATTTCAGATCCAACTGTGCAAGCTGAGTCAGCCTGATGCCAGTGGAGTAGAGGACCACAGACTCGGCACGACATTAGCAGAGTGTTACATGATTCTGGTGCAAACATTATACCAAAATAGAACCGCAGTAATGGCTTAACATTCCTGTCATTAATTACTACTAGGGCTTCAGGCACAGAAGTTCTTATTTAAGATATTATCTAGGGAAAAACGGCAAGTCTTTATCAGTCTGTAACATTCTACCAAATAAACCTAATTGATTTATTGGTTAACCAAAGAGCAGTGTGTCCTAAATGGATGGACCATGAGTTAGAAATTTTTGCTAGCAGAGTAGATGTCATCTGTAGCAACATGATATAAAGGAAAGACTCCAATAATCTTCTATTAAGTCCCACTTTTGATAATTATTAACCTGTGGTCTCAAAAAAGTTGATTAACTTAATTGAGCCATATGCAAAATGAGTGAAATAGGACCTATCCTCTAGGATTGCTGTGAACGGGCTGGGCATGGTGGCTCATGCCTGTAATCCTAGCACTCTGGGAAGCTGAATCAGAAGGATCCATTGAACTCAAGAGTTCGAGACTAGCCTGAGCAAGAGCAAGAACCATTTCTTCTAAAAACAGAAAAACTAGCTGGGTTTGGTGGGTGCCTGTAGTCCTAGCTACTTGGGAGGCTGAGGCAGGAGTTTGAGCCCAGGAGTCTGAGATGCTGTAAGCTATCACACCACAACATTCTAGCCTGGGGCAA
>NW_003852493.1:4936409-4938896 GCF_000181295.1 Otolemur garnettii | reverse complement strand
AAAAGAAAAGAAAAGAAAGAAGGAAAGAAGAAAATTATTCACATAACAATTATTCACAGAAAATACACATTATGTGGTGGTAACACTTGTAGGAGTACTAGTACTAGTGAGACTGCTGTCAGTAATAGTAGCAGTAGTAGTACCAGTAGAAGTACTAGTAAGAGAGCACCTGAGCAACAGAGCAGGTCCTTCTGGGTGCTGTTAAAGGAAAAGGAAATACTGGAATTGGGGATCCAGGTAGCTGGACACAAACTTTACTTGCTTGTCAGTGATGCCAAAGATGTGATTGATTGTTAGCTCTATAAAGACAGGAGTGTGTTTTGTCGCCTTTGTGTCTCTACCCTCTTCATGGAGCTCCATGCCACAGACATAGTCAATGTTTGGTAATTGTGCCTGTCAAATTCAATCACACTTTGCCTGGGGTAAATCATGATTCGACTTCTACACTGGCATTTCTAGACATGGAGCTTTGGTAAGGCTGCTTACATATCTGAGACTTACTGATGTAGACTTTTTTCTTACAGTTCAAGGAAGAATGGTAACTGGCAGGCACTGGCTGATAGTTCATGGGTATTTTTCTGGGGGGAGGTTGTCAGAGCATTAAAAAAATAGAAAATTGATAGGTAACATTTGAAAGTGGAAAGATTTAAAAAAAAATACAAATTTCCAACTTGGCTTGAAAAATTGGAAAATCTGGTGTTGTTGATCCATTTCAGGGTTACATATCTTGGAGAAAACAGTAGCTGCCCTGCTTTAAGGTATATTGATGCTCCTCATTCTAGGGCTGTAGGGGCTGGGGCTTGCAAGATCAGGTGCTCCAAAGAGCCACACAGGTATAGAAATGAGTGAAGTGAGTCTAAAGAAGCCCTTGCCCCACCCAAACTGGCCAGCCTACACACAGATCCAATTAATGTCATCTGAGAAGGGCCCAGACTTTCAATATCCTGTTTTACAGGAGAAATTTAAAATCTAAATTTTGTATTGAAGTCTTTACATTTTTAAACTATGATGATTGCAGTTTTTGACCAAAATGGTATATGAATAAAGCAAAACATATTTAAGAGCCAGTCTACCTTCTTGCCTTCTAGGCTGTGAACTGCATGATCTACAAAATAATCAAGTGTGCAACGGGGAGGAGACATTTTGAGGAAGCCATTTTGACAACGTGGCCATTTTGATATGTTCACATCTACTTGTTTGGAAACCCCTCAAAATAAAACATTAAACTTTCAGCTTCCAAAAAGTTATCAAGTAATATACTCTATAGCCTATCCTCATTCCTGAGTCTTACGTCACTTCAGCTCCATTGGAGTGCAAATCGTTCTGTTCCTTCTTTCCTGCTACTCCAACCCCCGAAGCCTCCTCACAGACTGATACACAAGCATTAGATGCAGTTGTGTAGATTTCTCTTTGAGTTCAATTTCACTAAATAGGCACATTTTATTAAAAAATTTTCTTGTCCATATATCTCAAATGGATTATTTTATAAAATAGAAAAATTTCAAAATTCTGCATAATCTATTAATCCCCATTATAACTATGGGATAACATGGTTCATTGTTTTTATTTCATTTCTATTTTCATCTTAATAAACAAAGCAAAATATAATATGTGAGTTTACCTGTAGTAGACAAATGATCAGTGAGTTACAGTTCATGACCTGTGGGTAGTTTCAGATCCTCTGGTGTGCTTTGTCATAGTCCTGTCAGCCACATTTTTTTTTTTAACCCTTTTGATATTTTTTGTGAGGAAGAGAGAAAATTATGACGGCTGAGGGGGATAAGGTTGGGTCAAAGATGAGGTGAGGGAATCTAGCTACACAATGCTTTATAATAATTTTTTTAAGCAAAAGGTTTTGGCTTTTATGCCACATCAAAATGCTGCTTCATTTGAGAATAGATTTCTCCATTTGATCTGATGTGCCTTACTCTGTTATGACGTTGGAATTCAAATAGTAATTTTTATGTGAAGTATTCTGATTTTTTAAAAATATTAGCAATTCATTTTTAAACATATCTTAATAAAATTATTTATTTAAAATTATTTTTTTGATGCCCCAAACACACAGTGAGTAAAGGATAATCTCTTTAATAAATAGTGTTGGGAAAACTGAACATCTACCAAAGAATGAGATTCGATCTTTACCTTACCCCTTATACTAGAATGAACTCAAAACATACTAAAGAATAGAATTTTAAGACTAGAAGCTGTAGGAGTATTAGAAGGAACCATAGGGAAAAAGCTCTGTGACATTGGCCTCTGCAGGGATTTCTTGGATAAGACCCCAAAAGCTCAGACGAAAAAGGTAAAAAGAGACAAATGGGATTTTATCAAAGGAAAAAGCTTCTGTACAGCAAAGGAAATGATTACAGGTCGAAAAGACAACCCACAGAATATTTGATCTATTAAAAAGAATAGACAAAGGACCTGAATAGGCATTTCTCAAAAGAAGACATACAAATGGCAAAAAAATATATGGAAAAAAGT
>NW_003852493.1:4919563-4929390 GCF_000181295.1 Otolemur garnettii | reverse complement strand
GGTTAATAATCCTACAGGGGCCCCTCAGTGTTAAAATGTTAGGAAGAGTCCCTTGTCTCTCATTTTAAATCAAAAGCCGGAAATGTTTAAGCTTAGTGAGGAAGGCATGTCAGAAGCAGAGAGAGGCCAAAAATTAGGCCTCTTGCACCAAACAGTTAACCAAGTTGTGAATGCAAAGGAAGAATTCTTGATGGAAATTAAATGTGCTACTTCAGTAAACACACACATGACAAGAAAGCAAAACAGTCAAATTGCTGGTATGGAGAAAGTCTGAGTGGTCTGGATAGAGGAACAAACCAGTTGCGACATTTTCTTAATGCCAAAGCCTAATCCAGAGCAAGGTCCCAACTCTTTGCTTCTATGAAGGCCAAGAAAGGCGAGGAAGCTGTAGAAGAAAAAGTTTGAAGCTAGCAGAGGGGAGTTCATGAGGTTTAAAGAAAGACGCTATCTCTATAGCATGAAAGTGCAAGGTGAAGCAGCAAGCGCTGATGTAGAAGCGGCAGAAAGTCATCCCGAAGATCCAGCTCAGATCCTTGATGAAGTGGCTGCACCTAACAACATGTTTTCCATGTAGATGAAAAGGCCTCTTATTGGAAGAAGATCCATGTAGGGTTTTCATAGCTGTAGAGAACAAGTTAATGCCTGGTTTCAAAGGACAAGCTGATTCTTTTGCTAGGGACTAATGCAACTGGTGATTCTACATTGAAGCTAATGCTTATTTGCATTCTGAAAATGCTAGGGCCTTAAGAATGATCCTAAATCTACATGGTCTATGCTTTATAAAAGGACCAACAAAGCCTGGAAGACAACACATCTGCTTACAACATGATTTATTGAATATTTTAAGCTCACTGTCAAGATCTACTTCTAAGAAAAAAAGATTCCTTTTTTGCTTCCTCTGAATGATCTGGGCAAAATAAATAGAAAAACCTTCTGGAAAGGATTAAGCATTCTAGATGCCACTGAGAACATTGATAATTCATGAGAAGAGGTCAAAATATCAACATTAACAGGAGTTTGGAAGAAATTGACTCTAATGTTCATAGATGACTCCGAGGTATTCAAGACTTCTACGGAGGAAGTAACTATAGATGTGTGAAAATAGCAAGAGAGGTTGAATTAGAATTGGGGCCTGAAGATATGATTGAATTGCTGCAATCTCATTATAAAATTTTAATGGATGAGGAGTTGCTTCTTATGGAGGAGCAAAGAAAGTGGTTTCTTGAGGCGGAATCTTCCTGGTGTAGATGCTACGAATATTGTTGGAATGACAAGAAAGGATTTAGAACATTATGCCAACTTAATTGATGAAACAGCAGCCGGGTTTATGAAGATTAACTGCAATATTGGTAGAAGTTCTGCTGTGGATATCATGCTATTAACCAGCAGCACGTGCTACAGAGAAACCTTTCATGAAAGGAAGAGTCATTCAACGTGGCAGACTTCATTGTTGTCTGATTTTAAGAAATTGCAGCAGCCACCCCAACTTCTAGCACCCACCACACTGATCAGTCAGCAGACATCAACATTGAGCCAAGACCCTCCACCAGCAATGAGATTACACCTCAAGCTAAAGGCTCAGGTGACTGTTAGTGATAAAATAATTTTAAATTAAAGTCTGTGCATTATTTTCTGAACATGATGCTATTGTACATTTAATTGACTATAGTACAGTGTAAATATAACTTTTATATGCCCCTGGGAAGTCAAAATAGTTGTCTGCCTTTCTTTACTGTGATGTCCTGGAACCAAATACACATTAACTCTGAGGTATGCCTGCGTGTCTAAAAAATCGAGATCAGTGTGTTGAAGAGATGTCAGCATTTCCATGTGCATTTCAGCATTATTTATAACTGCCAGGATATAGAAATGACTGAAGTGCCCATCAATGGATGAATGGATTAAGAAATGCGGTATATGTACACATTGGAAAACTATTCAGCCTTAAAAAGCAGAGAATCCTGTCATTTGCAACAACATTGGTGAATCTAGAGGACATTATGCTAAGTGAAACATACACACAGAGAGACAAATGCTGTAATCTCACGTCTATGCGGAGTCTGAACAAGTTGACCTCTTAGAAGCAGAGAGTGGAATTCTGTCTGGGAAGTGGGTAGATGCAGAAAGGGGAAGGTTGGTTAGAGGTACAAAGTTTCAGTAAAGAGGAATAAGTTCTGGTGTATCTATTGCACAGCTTCCTGACTGTAATTAGTAATAATTTATTATATATTTCTAAATAGCTAAAGGAATTTAACATTCGAAATATTCTCACTACAAAGAAATAAATATTTAAGGTGATAGACATGTTAATTTGCCTGATTCGATCATTCATGTACCTAAACATACCTGTATCCATGTATCCCTGTGCATACATTTGATCATTCATCTATCAAAGCATCACATTGTACCCCACAAATGCAGAGGGTGCCAAAAAACATATATACATTTTAAGAAAGGAAAAAACTATATTAAAATGTCACACTTAAGCCCCATTTGACTTCTATAACTATAAGAAGTACTCAACGTGACTTATACTCATCTTCTATTATTTATTATTACAATTTAATACAGTTTTTTCCTTTCTTAAAATGTTATTTTGACACTCATTGTATACATGATTATTTGTCAATTAAAAAGAAAATAAAACAGAGAAACAAGAAAATAGTAATCCCTTTGAAATCTCATTACTCAGATCTTTCTAAGGGTCTCTTGTTCCTTCTTCCTGAGTGGGATTATTGCTGCATCGTCTCCTAATTTTTCTCTCAACTAATGGTTTACTTTTATCCATTAGCCTCACTCTCTCTCTTTTTTCTTGTATGTGGATCTGGTACATTGTCTGTAAGGTATTACAATAAAGTTGGTGGTGGATGTCACTAGTCACTCTCTTTTTACTACCTCTATATACTAGTTTAAAGCCATATGAGTTCTTTAGCCCCTAACTGGGCAACCTAGAACATGCTTTTGTTGGAGCAACGAGTTTGGATATAGGAAATTCAAGAGTTCCCTAGGTGGTCATGCAGATAAAACTTTTTTTTCTGTGAAAATTACCATATGACCCTTGAATAATAAGTAAGAAAAGCTATTGAAAAAGCTAAATCAAAAAATTGTATTTGTTATTACCATAGAAGAATGTCTTAGGTATCTGACAGAGAAAGACCACTGTAAGGAACCAGAAGTGAATACTGAAAATCTGCCAGTCCTTTCTGTCTTGTCTTAGCATCTCTCTATGTACATGCGTACTTCCTTCTCTTTGAAGACAGCTTTCTACTACTCCAGACCACAGAACAGATAATGATTATGCCTAGTTCCCAAGTTGAGAGATTATCATTCTACCCATCCGCCAAAACTAGCTTGCTGTCATTGTCACAAGTCCACATTCTAGAAAAGAGCATGAGATTGGTTCCTGCCTGGTCTGATTTTCGATAGCCAGGTGGCTGGGTCACACTGAATGAAGATGACTGAGTCCTAGTAAAGAAAATTTCTCAAGACAGTGTGGGATAATTTAGCCTGTGGGATAGGAGTATACCTTAAAGTTATGTTCCACAGAAAGGATCTCACTCAAACAGTGAGACTCATCAAATGGGTCGTGAAATATAGTATATTTCTTTCAAACTTTAGCATCTGCATACCACCATCACAATTTTCTTTCCATTTTCAAGTACCAACCATTCTGTCATTTAGTAAATATATTTCTTCCATCAAACTTAGGGCACTATATTAGTCTGCTTCTTAAGCAATTTCCTGAAGTTGCAGGTTTGATGTGTTTTAGTTTTCTAATACCCATTGATATATATCTATAACTACTAGATAAAGCTGTTACAATAAGAGAAAAAAGTTAATAAATGGTTCATTAATGGGTATCTTGCCTGCACAATCTACTACATAGCCTCCTAACTAAGCTCTTCATTTTCACCCCCTTGGTCATCTCCAATCCATCCCCCATATTGCAGCCAGAGTGGTCTTTTAGACATACAAATATGATCATGTTGCCCTTCTCCTCAACCTAAAGTGGCTTCTGTTTGTTCAGTGAATGGCAACTCCATTCAACCAGGGTTTAGGACAGGACCTTGGAGTCACTCTTGACTTCTTTTTCTCTAATACCCTCCAATCACCTCATTTATACTTCATGAAGTCTCTACTGGTGGAATGTATGCAGTATCCAACCACTTCTTGCCACTTCCCCTACCACCCTCATCCAAGCCACCATCATTTTTCATCTGGATTATTATAATAGATTCCTATCCATTTTCTCTTGCCCTTATCCTCCTACAGTCTACATCCTCCTAGAGCAACAGGGGGATCCTTCTAAAACATAAATCAGAATATCTTATCCTCATGCTCAAAACATTCCAATCATGGCTGGGTGCCATGACTCATGCCTATAATTCTAGCACTCTGGGAGGCCAAGGCAGGTGGATTGCCTGAGCTCATGAGTTTAAGACCAGCCTGAGCAAAAAGCGAGATCCTATCTTTACTAAAAATAGAAAAACTAAGGCAAGAGAATCACTTGAGCCCAAGAGCTGGATGATGCTGTGGCACTCTACCCAGGGTGACAGCTTGAGACTCTGTCTCAAAAAAAAAAAAAAAAAAAATTCAATCACTTCCCATCTAATAAGTTGAAGTTTGATCTTCAAGGCCCCAAATCTTCTTCTTCTAAGATCTCTAACCTGATCCTTACTCTTGACCTTGCTAGCTGGGTCCCAGGAACATTGACTTCTTTGCTATTGCTTAAATGTTCCAAGCATGTTCTCATCTCAGGGCATTTGCCCACACTGTTCCGCCTACTTGGAACATTCTTCCTTCTTATAGCTAAAGAGGCTTTCTCCGTCACTTCTTTTTTTAAATCAAAATAAATTTTTTAAATTTCAGATTGACATGAGGATACAAACATTAAGCTTATACTGTTTTCATTTCTAAAGTAAAGTTCAAGGTGTAGTTGAGCCCTTCACCCAGGGCATGTGCGGCATACCCTTACATTGTGCACATTAGGTGAGACCACTTGCCAATCACCCTCCTTCCCTTTTCCCTTTCCCTCCTCACACCTCCCCCTCACTAGAATATACCTATGTTTTTCATGTGGGTGTGTAGTTGTTTATTGATTGGTTTCATATTAGTATCAAGTACATTGGATACTTGTTTTTCCATTCTTACAATACTTTACTAAGAAGAACATGTTTCAACTCCATCCAGGTAAATACAAAAGTTGTAAGGTCTCTATCCTTTTTATGGCTGAATAGTATTCCATGGTATTCATATGCCACCATTTGTTAATACATTCATAAGTTGATAGGCACTTCAGCTTCTACCTCACTTCTATCTCTGCTCAAAATGCTTCTCAACAATGAGATTTTCCCAGTCACTCTTTCTAAAGTAACACTTCACATCACCACTCTCTCTTCCCCTTTCCTTGCTTCCTTTGTTCTCCTGGTGCCCTTTACCACCTGACACATTGTATTTTGTTACTCATTTCTTTATTATTCTTGTCTCTCTACCTCTAGAATGTAATGTCTATGAGGGCAGAGACTATTTTATTTTATGATTTATTTTTTATTTTTTTGGCAGGGACTATTTTAATGATTGCCCAATCTTTGGTGCTCAGTACAATACTTGTCTCTTAGTTAATACTTTAAGAAATGTGTTGAATGAGTAAATGATGTAAGAATGACCGAGGAAATGGATAAGTCAATGAACATGACCTAAAGGTAGTTTATGGTCTCCCTTCAATATCCGTCTCCAGTTTTCTCTTGCTATTCTGCATTCCCACAGCATGTGCACCTTACTGGTCACTTATCACAGCTATCATTCTACATTTATTTATGAGATTATTTGATTGTCCACCCACAAAGCTAAGGTGGTGTTTTTCAATCAAGGTGCTCAACAAATATTTTCCAGTGAATAAATGAATAGAGACTCAGGTTCTAGCAATAGATCTGCAACTAATTTTCTGTGTAACTCTAGACATGTCAGTTTTTCTGTCTGGCCATCAATTTCCCTAACAGAACCTGGACTATACAAGGCCCATTTCGCTTTCTCTTTGATTCTTCTAATGTTCTTTTGAAGTGACAGTAGCCATACTCAATGCCTGTCTCCTGGTTTAGGCAATAAAATCTAGTGATCTCAAAATGCTTTGTATAACTCAGTGAAATAAACTCTGTTTTCTTTGTTCTTGAGTTCAGGTTACTTTCTAGGCAAAATTTACTTTCTTTATCTCTTTTTTCTTCATGTTCTCTGATCCTTTCTCCCAGGAGGACACAGTCATCGTGAAACCTATTTAACAAGGAAGAAGGTAGGATGAGTAATGGCAGAGCTACACTAGAGTTCTCTCCCAACCCCGGCTCTTCCCACAAATCATGCTGCCTCCTGAGCATGGGTTGATCCCATTGTGGCTTGTCTGTTCCCTCATTCATTTCAGCATAGGAGTGTTGAGAATGCTGTTTGCTTTAAGAGGCTTATGACGGGGTGAAAGAAGAAAATGTGCTCCTGCTTTTAAGTCCTTTAGCTCCTATCCACGTGCTTGTTCTTCTTTAAGTTTCCCGACTGATTTCTGACACTGACAGAATTAGCTAGAAGCAGCCTTAATCAATCCAAGTCCTAAAGTCTATGGGTGAAGAAATGGAAAGCCTGAGACTGGGTTAATGATCTAAGATCACAGAACTAGTTAAATGCAGAACAGGGGATAAAACCCTGGTCTGATTCCTAGTCTAGTGTGTTTCTAACTAAGCACACTTAGGTACCTAGGAAACTCTAGGGACCTAACATCAGTTATCTAAGTTGACGAGGTGGGCATGACTAAGTGAATGCAAATCAGCCCTCCCACCACTGAATTCAGTACTGAATTTCAAGGCCCCACATCACAGCGTGGGGTGTTCAATTATCTCTATTTTTAAGTATTCAAGAGTCAGATTGTGTTACAGACCAATCTGGGCTTGTGGAGGCTGGGTATCAGCACCCAAAACCCTTCATTTCAAATTCAAAGTAAATTCACTCATGTTTTCCCTCCAGGTGGCTCTTTGCTTTAGTTAGAGCCTTTCCTTCACAGCTTAAAGCCACTGTAGGAGGCTCCTATGTGCAAAGCTATTGGTTCAAGGCCAAGTGGGTCAAAACAGATTGCCTGAAGGAAAAAAATGTATTTAATCAGAAGGTTCTTATTTCAAATGGAAGAGCAGCCTAAGGACTTCAGTGGGTGGCTTTTCTTTGAGAAAGAGCTGTGGGACTGCAGGTGGCACTCAATCAAGTGCATCGAGAGTATGTCACTAAGACAGACGAGATGACTTTATGTAAGGCAGCTATGCTCACCACTATACTACCAACACTACTAGATGTCTTTGATACCAGAGTGTGGGGCTTAAATAGGTGGGTCCTCCTGGAGCCAGACAGTGGGATTTTATCCTCACATCTCCAGTTACTGGCTATGTGGCCTTCAGCTAGAAGCTAAATCTCTGCCTAGTTTCATGATATCAAATGGAGATGAAAAAATGGCATCTACCTTGAAGTTTTTCTGTGAGCTTTGAATGAGTTAAAACATATATGGTGCTTTGAATCTGGCACATAAAATATATTAACAATTGTTTTTGTCATAGTTGTCCATATAATTTCTTCTCTTTCCTTTCTGGTTTTGGAACCATGTCTAAGAAAGGTGGGTGGTCTCTGGGTGAGGACCCCCACCCCCCAGAGACCTGCATGGCAGCAGACACCACAGTGCATGGATAGGTAGGGGATGGCAAGGTTGCAAATGTACCTCCAGATCTTTTTCTGCTAGGAAAAGCTATGTCCCTTTTCATGCCTTTTTTCTCTATCTTTGGTGTTGTTAGGCACAGAATGAGCCATCAGATCCTTCTTCAAAGAAGGACTTGTCACCCTCGCTGTAAGAAGACAGCCTCTGGCTGTCGGCTGTCAGCTGTCAGCTGCAAGGGACCTTCTCTTCAAAGGCTATGCTCTTCCTGGGGAACCCCGTATTTAATCACCGATCAAAGATCTGGTATAACAGAGTCCCAACATGGGACTCTCTGAGGGTCCATATACCTTTCTGACCCCCTTGGCGTTGGCAGAGCCTTTATTGGCCTGCTACATAGTTTGACTTTCCCTATGCCCTATTCTGCTTCTCTGGCTTCACCCCACAGAGGCCGATCCCTAATACATACTCTGTGTACAAACTCCATCTTGGCACCCACATCGGGAGAGCCTACCTGTGAAAACTGACTTCCCAAGGATGTCACTAACATGCAGAGAAAATCCTTTGATCTCTCAGGGTTTCAGTTTCCATCTTGATGAAATGGAGGAAATTATCTTTAATTTATAAGGTTATTGTGAGGATTAGAGAAAATAGCAACATGCCAAGCCCATAGTAGTGAGCCCTATAGGAGTTGACTTGAGACATCCTCCATTTTGTCTTCTTGTTTTCTTCAAATTTCCTTTTCCTTTTCCTTTCCTAATTGGTTCATAATTTTATTTTCTCTTATTTCACAGGTTCCTCTCTCTATTCCTTTCTTATCTCTCCATTTGTTGCTTCTTTTAAATTTTAATTTAGTCCTTTAATCAATGTTGAGATATAATTTACATACATAAATGCACACATTTTAATGGTGAAGACAATGAGTTTTGAAAAATCTGTGCTTATGAGGATCCACCATTACAATCAGGCTACAGAGCATTTCCATCCCCACAAAAGGTAGCCTGTACCTCTTCCCATTCAATTCCCATCCTGCAACCCCACCCAGCATAGGTAACCATTGATCCTCTTTCTATCAGATTGGAATGTCTTTTTAGAGTTCCATATGAATTTAATCCTACCATATATATTCTTTTCTGTCTAGCTTTTTTTTTTTTTTTTTTTTACCTCAACATAAAGTTTCTGAGATCATCCAGGTTGTGATGTGAACCAACAGTTTCTTCCTTTTTATTTCTGCATAGTATTTTATTGTATGAATATTATAGTTTGGTTCTCCATTTACCAGGTGTTGGACATTTGGTTGTTTCTAATTGGGGTTATTATGAATAAATCTGAAATGAACATTTATATACTAGTTTTCATGTGAATATGTGTCTTCACTTCTTTTGGGTAAATATGTAGGAGTAGAACAATTGAGTCTTATGTTAAGTATATGTTAAGCTTTATAAGAAAATGCCAATATCATGTTACATTCCATCAAAAAGTATGCATGTTTCAGTGGCTCCACATCCTTTCCAACACTTGGCATTGAAAATCTTTTTAATTGCAATATTCTAATAGGTGGGAAGTGGAAAGTATCTCACTGTGATTTTAATTTGCATTTCCTCAATGACTAATGATGTTGAGTGCCATTTCATGTTTTAATGACCCTTTGTGAAACTTATATAATTTTAATTGGGTTGTTTGTTTTCTCATTATTGAATTGTATAAGTTTGGTATATACATTACCTAGGGGAGGTGGCTCATATAGGCCTCCTTAAGTTGACTTCATTTTCATAGACAGGACAGGCACCACATGTACACATCAGTTCAGAAGGCTAGGTCCTTATGTTCACCACCTCCACATGTTGACCAGGTCTTTACAGTCCCTTGGGTAGTCAACTTACAGAGGTTCTACTGTGTGTTAGATATAGATTCTTTCCTAGGTACGTGTACTGTGAATATTTTCTCCTGATTTGTGTCTTGCCTTATTTTGTTTAGCTCATTTTTCCAAGAGAAGTTTTAAGTTTGATGAAGACTAATTTATTATTTTTCTTCCAACATTTATGCCTTTTGTGTCCTGAGAATCTTTGCTAACTTTAAGGTTGCAAATACTTCCTCATATTTTTTGTTTTCTAAAAGTGTTTTAGTTTTCATTTTTACATTTAGGCCTATCCTT
>NW_003852493.1:4919332-4919543 GCF_000181295.1 Otolemur garnettii | reverse complement strand
TTTTTTTTTTTTTAAATAAATATACCCACTTTCAGTACCATCTTTCTTTTGCCCTGTTAAATTATTTTGACATCTTTGTCAAAGTCATCTGACCTTATTTATGTGGTTTATTATCTGTTCCATTATCTGCACATGTATGTCAATCCTTACGCCAATAATAAACTCTCTTGATTATTGCAGTTTTATAATAAGTCTTTTTGTTTTTTTTTTT
>NW_003852493.1:4907150-4919096 GCF_000181295.1 Otolemur garnettii | reverse complement strand
CACAGCAACCTCCAACTCCTGGGCTCAAGCGAGTCTTCTGCCTCAGCCTCCCAAGTAGCTGGGACTACAGGTGCCCACCACAACGCCTGGCCATTTTTTGGTTGCAGCCATCATTGTTTGGCGGGCCCGGGCTGGGGATACGAACCCGCCACCTTAGATGTATGTGGCTGGCGCCTTAGCTGCTTGAGCCATAGGCGCTGAGCCTATAATAAGTCTTAAAATCAGGTGTGGAAGCCCTCAAACTTTGTTTTTCCTTTTCTAGTACACTGTTTTGGCTACTCTAGGTCCGTTGTATTTCCACTGAAATTTTATGATCAGCTTGCTGATTTTTACAAAAATGTCTGCTGTGGTTTTGATTGTATGCATTGAATCTATCTGGAGAGAACTGGTATCTTAAAAATATTGAATCTTCTATCTCTGAACATGGTATTTCTCTTTATTTATTTGTCTTAATTTTTCTTAGTAATGTAATTTAGTCTTTACTGTAGATATTTTACGTATCTCTCAACAAACTTACTGCTAAATATTTTATTTTAAATGTTTTAAAAATTTTTCACAACTCAGTTGCTTATTTCTAGTATGCAGAAATACAACTGATTTGGGGGTATTAATACTGCTTCTTAAAACCTTGCTAAATACATTTATTATTTTCAGGAGACTTTCTGTTTTTTAATATGTGTGCTTTCATTTCTTTTCTTTTCCTTCTTTTTTTCCCTTTATTTCACAGGCTAGGATCTCTAGCACAACAATTGAAGAGAACTGGTAGGAGTGGATATTCTTTCTTATTTCTTTTTTTCTTTTTTTTTTTTTAATTAAGTCATCTGTACATAGATCGTGAATACATTTATGCCATTATGAGATTCAGTGTGTTGATTATTTGTACAAATTGGAGTGCTTACATCATACCAATCAACATAGCCTTCACCTCATTTACCTAATTACAGTGTTAAGACATTTGTGTTCTACACCTGATAGACCCAACTTGTACTTGCAATATGCTCCATAGGTGTGGTCCCCCTATTAACCCTCCCTCTGTTGACCCTCCCTCCTCCATTCCCCTCTTTCTCCCCTTCCCTCCTTCATCCTAGGCTATAGTTGTGTTTCATTTTTCATATTCAAGTGTGAGTGATTATAAATTGGTTTCACAGTAGTACTGAGTACATTGGATATTTTTTTTCCATTCCTGAGATACTTTACTAAGAATATTTTCCAGCTCCATCCATGTAAACATAAAAGAGGTAAAGTCTTCATTTTTTTTTTTAATGCTGTGTCTGATCTTAGAGAGAAAGCATTCAGTTTTTCACCATTAAATTAGCTGGAGGTTTTTTGTAAATGTCTTTTATTAGGCTGTGGAATTTTCTCTCTGTTTCTGGTTGCTGAGTTTCAATCCCGAGTAGCTATTAAGATTTGCCAAATGTTTTTTTTTCTACAACTATTTATATGATCATATACTTTCTCTTAATATTATGATTTATATTAATTGATAATTAAAATGTTAAACTAAACCTGCATTTCTGAAATAGTACCACTTGGTCATAGTGCATTATCCCATTTATATGTTGCTGGATTCAATTTGATAATATTTTAGTAAGAAATTTCTCATGAGAAAAAAAATTTGTCATTTATACTTATTAATAATTTTTTGGTGGGTCTAGTTTTCCTATCAGAATACTGACTTATAAAATTAGTTGTAAAGTTTCTTGTCTTTATTTTCTGAAAAAGTGTGTGTAGGATTGGTACTTTTTCTTCATTCTGTTTGATAGAATTTAATGGTGAAACTCTTTAGTCCTAGAGTTTTCTACCTGGGAAGGTTTTAAATTAAGAATTCAATTGCTTTACATGATATAGGACTATTTAAGTTTTTAAATTTCATCTTGAGTTGGTTTGTACCTTTCAAGGAATTTTTCCATTTCTTCTAGGTTATCAAATATATCAGCAAAATTTGTTTATAATGTTATCTTATTATTTTTTTTAACATCTACAGGCTCTATACTAAAATTCCCTTATATTTTTTTATAAGCTGCGTCTTCTTTCCTTTTTATTTATTCAATTTGCCTAAAAGCTTACCAATTGTACTGAAAATTTCAAAGTACTAGCTTTTGATTTCATTGAGTTTTATTTGTTGTTTTGTGTTCATTTCATTTTTTCCCACTCTTATTTCCATTATATTCTTTCTTCTACTTATTTTAAGTTTAATTTGCTTTTCCGCCCTTCTAACCTCTTTAAAGGGTAAACTTATATAACTAATTTTGAACATTTTTTCCTCAAATCATTATTTAATGATTGATCATTTCTTTTTTTTTTTTTTGCAGTTTTTGGCTTGGGCTGGGTTTGAACCCGCCACCTTTGGCATATGGGACCAGCGCCTTACTCCTTTGAGCCACAGGTGCCACCCAATTGATCATTTCTTAACAGACCTTTCTGTAACTGTGCATTATTCAGTAAGGTGGTCACTAGTCTCATATAGCTATTGAATGCTTGAAATATGGCTAGTGTGACAAAGAAAATATATTTTTATCTTTCAATTTTATATAATTGAAATTAAAATACTAAGTAGTCACACATGGCTATTGGTACTGTATTGGATAGCACATCTTTAAGTATCACTGCACAGCACAAATTTTTATATGCATATTTTCATTTTCATTTATTTCAAAATATTTTCTAATTTCCCTTGTGATATTTCCTTAAACTCATGGATTATTTATAAATTTTTGTATAATTTGCAAATATTTGACATTTTAATTATTGATTTCTAATTTAATACTATTTTAGTAATAGAAAATATGGTTTTAATCCTTTTAAAACATATTGAGATTTATGTTATTGCCTGGCACAGAGTGAATTTACTATATATACTCAAGAAGAAGGTGTATTCTTTACTTTTGGGTTAAATGTTCTCTATTCATGTCAATCATTCATTTGCTTCATGGTATTGCTAAAGTACTTTATTTCCCCAATAATTTTCAGTCTCCATATTTTATCAGTTATTAAGAGAGTATTCTTAAATTCTAATTGTAATTGAAATTGTGGGTTTTTCTATTTCTCCTTTTAGTTCTTTGAGTTTTTGCTTCATGTATTTTGGAGTTCTGCTTTGTATATACATTGTTTTAAAGAATTGATCCCTTTATTATTGTAAAATGAACCTCTTTCTCCATTGCAACAATTCTAATATGGGAATCTATATTTTCTGGCTTTAATTTAGCCACTTTACCTTTCTTTTGATTATTATTTGCAATATATTATTTGCCATGCTTTTACTATTAATGTATTGATATCTTCATATTTAAGGTGAGTTTGTTGAAGATAGCATATAGGTGAACCTTGCATTTTATCCAGTCCAATAATACTTTAATTGTAGAGTTAAATTGCATTTCAAGTGTAGAGTTTAGACTATTTACATTTAGTGTATTTATTTATATGTTTGAGTTAAAATCCAAATTTTGCAATTTGTGTTCTATTTTTTCTATCTATTCCTTGTTTATTTCTTCTTTTCCTTCTGTAAGATCAATTCACTACTTAAACTCTTCTATTTTATTTGCATTGTTGGCTTACTAACTATGCATCTGTGTTTTATTTTTTGAAGTGTTTGCTGTAAGATTTACAATATATATTTTAAACTTAGCACAGTCTGTCTTCAAATATTGAAAAACATCACACATAATGGAAAACATTTGCAACAATACAATTTATTTCCTCTTTCCCATCTCTTGTGGCTTCACTGACATATATTTTACTTATATAATTAAAACCCTCCAGACTTGGCACCCATAGCACAGTGGTTATGGTACTGGCCACATGCACCAAGGCTGGCAACCGAGGCTGGTGGTTTGAACTTGGCCCAGGCCTACTAAACAACAGTGACAACTGCATCAAAAAAATAGCTGGGCGTTGTGGTGGGCGTCTGTAGTCCCAGCTACTTGGGAAGCTGAGGAAAGGGAACTGCGTAAACCCAAGAGTTTGAGGTTGCTGTGACACCATGACACTCTACCAAGGGTGACATAGTGAGACTCTGTCTATAAAAAAAGTGTTTTTTGGCTTGGCACCTATAGTTCAGTGGTTAGGGTGCCAGCCACATATACCAAGGCTGGCAGGTTCTAACTTGGCCCAGGCCTGCTAAACAACAATGACAACTGCAACAACAACAATGGCAAATAATAGCTGGATGGTGTGGTGGGCGCCTGTAGTCCTAGCTACTTTGGAGGTTGAGGCAAGAAAATCCCTTAAGCCCAAGAGTTTGAGGTTGCTGTGAACTGTGATGCTACGGTGCTCTACCAAGGGTGACATAGTGAGACTGTCTCTAAATTAATAAATAAATATATAACCCCCCTCCAAATATATTGTTTTTATTTTTGCCTTAAACAGTTAACTATCTTTTAAAAAACTTAAAAATATATATCTTTTAAATTGTCCCAATTACCATTCATTACTGGTATTCCTAATTTCTACATGTAAATTGAAGTTGTCATTTGATATATATTTTCTCTTGTTAGCTGATAATGCATTCATTCAGCTTTTGCTTATATGAAAATGCTTTTATTTTTGATAGATATTCTCTTTGACTATAAAAGTCAAGATTGAAATTTTTCTCCAGCACTTAATATAACATTGTCTTTTGGCTTTCATAGTTTTTGATGAGAAACTTGCTATACTTTTAATCTTTGTTCCACTTTTTAAAATGACATTTTACCCTTTCTGGCTGGCTTAATCATCAGTTTCAACAATTTAATTATCATGTGCTGTGGTTTCTTTGTTCTTGACCTGTTTGGGGATCATCATGCTTCTTGAGCTTGATTTATAGTCTTCTTCAAGTCTGGAAAAATTTTGGCACTTATGTTATGACATAATTTTTCTTCCCTTTCCTTTTCCTGCTTCTCTTTTCTTGGGATCCTAACTACATGTATATTATGTCAGCTACCTTGATGGTGTTCTACATATTACTGAGGATCATCATCTCTTCCTTCCTTTCCTTTCTACTTCTTCGTCTTTTCTTCTTCCTCTCTATGATTCACTTTGGAGATTTATAATACACTGTGTTCAGGTCCAATATTTTTTGTAGTTTCTTGTTTATTATTAATCCTATCCACTTACATTTTTATTTCAGATTTTTTTTTTGTCTGTAGAAGTTCTTTTTTTTTTTTATATTTTACATCTCCTTGTTTTTTTATATTTATTTTTCCTTAATTATAAGCATAATGATCATAGCTATTTCAAAGCTCTTGTCTACTAATTTCACATCTCTATATTTTCTAGATCTGTTACTATAGATTGACATTCCTCTTGTTTATTTTTTTGTATTTTCTATTTTTTTTATACATGCATAGTAAGTGTTTTACTGGATTCTGAACCTTGTAAATCTTATGTTGAGTGTTAGATTTTGTATTTTTTAAAAAAGTATTTGTTTGGGTTTTGTTTTGGTTAATTTTTCAAAGTTTAGTTTTTTGAGTCTTTATTGGGAAATAACTATAGTAGGATTTAACTTTATGGCTAGTTAAGTAAGGGGTGACCGTTTTATGGTCTCCTCCAAATGTCCTCTCTATTTAATTAGGACTATTCACTTTGGCTGATGTGAATTAAAAATATCCTCAGTTACATGTAAACTCTGGGACTATTTTGTTACGATTCTCCGGCAATTGTTCTCCCTTCAGAAGTTGTGTTTTTGTTTGTGTTTTTTGCACAGATTTGTAGAATTTCACCCAATGCAAGTGCAGGTTGCTATTTGATCAAATACTGAAGGGGACCTCTATAGTTCTGAATTCCTTTCTCTTTCTCTTTTCCTTTACTCTTCCTTGCACCCTCTAACTCTCTCAGCCTTCTTAAACTCTGAACTCTGTCTCCTGGAGTCTTTTTAGGTTCTCTCTTTCTGCATTAAATTTTGTAAATTACCTCCAGGCAGAACTCATAGGCACTCATAGGGCTGGCCTAATTTGCTTCCTATTTCTCAGGCATCCAGATCTCCTGCTGCCTATCGATCTGTGTTTAAAAACTCAGATTTCATATGTTTTGTTCAGTTTTTTTTTTGTTGAATATGTCCTGACAGTATGGACAAACTTGATTTCTTCCTAATAGCCAGAAGCAGAAGTCTTAATTTTATTTTTTATTCAAGGTTATACAAGCACATAATTTAAAAATAGTTTGACAAAGGTATGCTAACAACAAAAGAAGCAATGCAGTGGCATTGCTTTGTCTTTAACTCTCTTGTTCAAAGGGCACCATTTCTCAATCTTTTGTTTTCATATTTTTCTTCATTTTGTTTATGGTGCTACTTCTTGAATCTTTAGCTTTTAAACACCAACTTCCCACCAGAGAACATAGAGTTGACTCCCTATTATGTTCTTCAAACTTACCTAATACATACAGCTCTCCCATCCCTCCATCCTCCCATTATTATTATTATTGTTATATCTCATTTTGGTTGGATAAGTAGCCTTTTCATTATTATGGCATGTGGATATTTATCATAGCTAGGCTTTCTAGTATGCTATGATTATTTTTATTTATCGCATGCAATTTTTTAGTTTCCCTGGAGTTAACTACCTTGTTTTTTTCATTTGCTTAATTTTCTGGGTCTAGAATAGTTCATCTCCAAATCTTTTCTAATTATTTATTTCTCCTTTCATTATGTGCAAACAAGTCAGATGTTTTCTTACTGTTATCTTATTGAAGAAGATTTTAAGGCCTTTTGACCCACTCTAATCTTGTCTTGTCAGAAGCACATCATTTTTTGTGTGGCATCTCCCTCATCATCATCCTAGGGATTACTTCTGCCTGCCTCTTGTGTTAGACTCCCTGTTTGTTATTTTCTATGCTTCCTTTCTTCTTGGTTTAATACCTCATTCTTGGTGGAGTAAAACCTCTGGTACCAACACAAGAAAAAATACACTAGTAGCTGTTTTGTTTTGTTTTTATTATTTGTTTGCTTTTTGTGAAGTTGTGTGCCTTTATTTTACTTGCATAGTTAATTGTTTGGTTGGTTATATTTTCATAAATAATTACATTTAATTAAAGATATTTCCTCTCTTTCCTTGTTGGCTAAGTGTGTTTTCCATAAATAGGTGTTTAATTTGATCAAATGCCTTTTCTGCCTCTGGTTATAGATACAAAGGTTGAAATCTTTTTTTTCTTCAGAACATGAAAGTCTTTTCATCATTTTCTTCTATTTCTCCAGTGTTGCTGTTGTCACACTTGACTCTCAGTGTGAACCTATTTGTTTTTCCTTCCAGAAACTTCTAAAATTTTTTTTTTCCTCTATCCCTGGTGTTCTAAAATTTCATGATGATATATTTTGGTATATTTTAGGTACTAGTTTCCCGGAAAATCAACTTGAAGTAAAGGCTTATTTGATATCACTTTATTGGGAGTGCAAATCTAGAAATCAAGAGTAACAAACATTGGGAGTGAAGCAGAAAAGAAGTAGAGCAATATGAAGATAAATTACTAAAGGTCTGAACCACCTTCCAGTATAGACTGCATCTGAGCATCACTCATCTGAGATGAACATTTGTAAAAAAGGGGAGGAGAAAGAAGTTTATCCCTTAGCTCCTACTTCCTCCTGGCCAAAGGTATGCAGGGTGGGCACACATGGGAGTGTCAAATAGAGTTCTGGGACGTCTCACTTCTCGGTGCCAACAGAAGAGCCTCAGGGCAAGAGTCAAGAGGCATGTAGTGTGGTGTGAGGTGGGACATATGCGATGCTTGGTGGAGCCCGGCAGGTCTGGTTGCCATCACAGTGACTGAAAAGAGAGACAAGGGCGATCAGGAGGCTCTGAGGTGAGACATAAGAGGTGTCTGATTCAGTGAGGGTCTTTTTTGCTTCTATCATACTGAGCTTTTGATGAGCCTTTTCAGTCTGGAAAATTATGTTGTTCAGTTTTGGAAAATTTTCTTGAATTATTTCTTTGATGATTCCCTCCCCTCATTTTCTCTGTTTTTCTCTTGCAGAAACACCTGTTAATCAGATTTTAGACCATCTGGACTCTTTCTGCAATCTTATGTTTTCTCCCTTATTTCCGTACTATGTCATATTGCCCTACTTTTGGGGGAGATTGGCTCAACTCTACCTTCTGATTCTTTGGTGTTTAAAAAATTTCTACTAGCATTTAAATTTCCAAATTCTTTTATTATTATTGTTTCTGAATATATTTATACATATATGTATATACACACACACACACGCACATTCCTGTTCTTCAATGGTTGTGATGTTTGGTTTTGAATTCTCTAGATATTAATTATACCTCATGTGTGATTTTTCAGATTTACTTTTTCATGAAAGTAAGTTCTTTGTTTCCTCTTTGAGGTTTTCTTATTAGTTTTGACTTTTGTCTTCATATTAGAGTTGCTCTGCAGATATTTGCTGATTAGACATAAGAGAGGGGCTCTGAGAAGCTGATTAAAAGCTCCCTGTGCATGAGCTTCCAATATCATTATCTTAAAAACTGCTGGCCACATTCCTTAGAGAAAATTCTACAATCTTTGACCTGATGGGAATATCCCAATGCTGCCAATGTTAAGGAATCCAAGTGGGGTAAAGGCTGGGGGTCACATTTACTATGCAAACTTTTATACATCTTTTTTTTTTTTCTGGTTAGGACACATACTGTCAGTTGTGTTTGGGGTCCTTCAGCCAGAGACCCTGTACTTCACTTTCCCTAGAGACTGAACCCCAATATTCTCCTGAGAAGGGGAGAGATGCTTGGAAGCTGGCAGAGTCGGGAACCAACCATTCTGATTTTATCTCTATCTTCAGCCTCTTGAGGCACTTTTCAAGTCTTCGGAGGTTCTGCAGTGTAAAGTAAGCTGTTGCTCAGCTCTTCTCACTGCCAGTTCAGGATTTAGCATCTTGGTCTGTTAAGTCATCCATCTACTTTTCAGCTTCCAAAAGTCTGTGGCTGAGATCTCTTCTTTTCTCTTTGTGGTATCTTCTTCCTAAGCTATTTTTCATGGACTGTAAACATATACTTGAAGGTCTGCTCTTTCTCCCACTCTAACAAATATAGATGTTGACCAATTTAAGTCTAGTGGGAATTCCACTATTCCTATGGCTTGAAAAATTTAGGTCCCCTCAATGTGTGTTTACCATAAAAGAATTTGTGTTTCTTAAGGTGTCAATTCTGGCTTAGCGGGGGTTACAAAAGACTATAGACTTAGTATAGTATATAAAAGAAAACCTTATTCATGAATTTCTACTTCATCCAAATACAGTATAGTAGAAGTACAAATCTTTCAAATCATTTGATCCCCACTGCACTCAGTTTCTGGATGAGGAAAACAATTTCAAAATTAATAAGCTGTCAATTTAGCTAAAATAAAAAGCGAATCTTCCTATATGTTTCCTGGGGCTGAAGAGATGTGAGGCTACATTCTGTACTTTCTATATCTAAGTGATGAAAAGAATTATTATTCTAAATGATGACCTTAAGACACCATAATATACTATGTTGAATAAATGTTCTAATGTTACTTAGAAAAGTGGAACCACAGGCATTTCAGAAAACAAACATTTAATGAGAGTGGAACATGAGGGTATTTCAGGTTAGCTGTAAGCCATTTACCAGAATGCTCCATTCCTCAAGGTTATTCTAGCTTTATGGCACAAAAGAAAATAAACAAAGAATTGTCCAGAATATTTAACCAGGGAGTGTGCTTAGTTGGAAGAAGCTGAGTCTACAGATTTGTAGGCTTGAGCCCACATTCAACACAAAAACTGTTTTTCTCCCAGAATCTGTTTAAGTAATTGCTTTGCAGTCAGTGCCTCTAATGAAACTCCAGAATCACAATGAATCATTGAAGCAATCTGCTATGGAAAATTAATACTTCACATGACAACTCAAAAAATCTTGATTAAACATTAAAGCTTCCACTCTGAGCTTTGGGAGATCCAAACAAGTATTAAATAGTCTTTTTCCTTGAGGGTCTTACAATTTAGTCAGGGGGAAAAACATTTGAGTAGTTTCTTCTTCTTCATGGTTTTGCTTTCTCTGGTTTCAGTTACCTGTTTTCAACTGCAGTCTGAATATATTAAGTGGAAAATTCCAGAAATAATTCATAAATTTTAAAGTATATGCCCTCTTGGATAGCATGATGAAATCTCACACTGTACCTCTCTGTCCCACCCTGGATGGACGTCCTCCCTTTGTTTACTGTATCCATACCCTCTGTGTGTTAATCCTTGAGACTGTCTGCCCCTGACATCCATCCAGCCACTGATATATCAAGGCTCCCATTCCAGATCACCTGAGGCAGATAAACCTCCTTCTGATGTATATCAGAATTGGTAATAGCCTTATCAGCAGATCAGTCATAGCCTAACACTACCTACCTCACAAGGCCTACGTCTTTCACTTCACTGCATCTCATGATGTAGGTTCTTTATCATCTCACACCATAACAACAAAAAGAATGAGTACAGTATAATAAGATATTTTGAGACAGAGGGACTTTATTCAGATAATTTTTGTTATAGTTATAATTTTTCTATTATCAGTTATTGTTAATTTCTTACTGTAACTTATAAATTAAACTTTTTCATAGGCATGTTTATATAGGAAAAAACACAGTACATATAGGGCTTGATACTGTCCATGGTTCAGACATCCACTAGGAAACTCAGTATGAATCCCCTGAGCATAAAGGGGGGCTTAAATACAAATATAAGAATAAAGTGTGAAGTACATGCTAGATTAGCGGTAGGGATGTTAATGGCTTTAGAAGTAATGTAGAAGAGGTAGGAAGAGCCTCCTACCTATCTCAAGAGGAAAGTGGAGACACCAAACTGGAGGAGGAATTAATTAAAGTCATTTTGCTTTTGCTTCTTACTTAGCTCATCCTTCGGTCTTAGGTGGTAGAAACTCCAGGGAGTAGTTTAGATGCAGCAAGTTGAAATATAGTGGCAGCGCCATTGAGTATATTTTAACATACAGTTTGGATTTCCCAAGTATAATTGATATATGTGTTTTATTAATCAGTTTATTCTGGTGGCAGAAAGATGTCCAACAATAAGCAAAAAACAAAAACAAACAAAAAAAAGTTTTGACCTGTGTGATTGGCAGGTCAATGGTAAAATGGGTCAGGTATTAATGGACCTAGTTGCTCAGATAATCTCAGCAGAAATTTCCTTATCTATTTGCTCTGCTTTCCTGTACATTGACTTGATTTTTAGGCAGGCTTCCTCTGAGTGATGGGAAGTATGTTTAGCTTGAATCTTCTGTGACCCATACAGCCTCCTATCTAAAAGATTAGAAAACTTTCAGTCTTAGCATCTTTACATAAGAAGTGTCTGGGAGGTACCCTGTCTGCCTATTTTGTGGACCAATTACAAGGAACAAAGGATGACTGATGGGCCTTAATCACATGAGATGAGGGAGGAGCAGTTTCTCAGTGCAAAGTTGCACAGAGAAGGGAGAAACAAGTGTTGTTACAGACTTGAAATAACTCATTGTGGCTTGATTTATGCCAATAAGCAGATATATTTGATCCTTGACTTTCAGGCTGTATGTAGTAAGACCTTTGACATAGGTGAAAGGGTAGAGGGTTGCATTTGGGGATACCACACATCTTAGACAGGAATTATCCTGTCTTCCAGGTGTTTTCCATTCGTATGAGAACATGTTACTAATTGTCACACTAGTTCTAGCTATCACCATTAACAAATTTGGCACTCACGATGATCGTGTGCTAAGGAAGAGAGTGAAGACTATATGTTAGATGTTCAGTAGAGCTTCAGAATTCTGTTGGTTTTCTGTCATTCATATTTTTTAGGATTCTTCTGAGCATTTCCCATCCCCCCACCCCCCCACCCCTGCTTTTCTTCCCGGCGATTCAGAGGCATAGAGAATTACATCTACTCACATTCAATGCCAATCTAAGACCTGGTGACATGAGTTTAAAAAACAAATCTAGTTCTTGCTTCAGAAGGGAAAAAAACACTCAGAGGGGAGTACAAGA
>NW_003852493.1:4904571-4906945 GCF_000181295.1 Otolemur garnettii | reverse complement strand
GTACTGGCAGTATGGACAGATAAATCTTGAACATCACAAGTACTGCATAGGCTTGAGCTGAGAGTAGGGACTGTCTTAAGTGAAGTGTTGAGCTGGATTCAGGAGGTGCAGGGAAGAGGGCTGTAATCAGTTCAAAGTGTCATCCAAGGCTTTGCACATGGCAGCAGATATACAACCCCAGGGAGTCTCCCAAGGACATTTTGTTGAATGCTCTAAGGAAATATTCAGAACTGAAATGTAAACACAAATGTTTAGATTGCTGCATGGAACATGAAATCAGAATTATAAAATGCTTTACTCTGTCAAGTATTACAGGAATTAAAATAAAATGAATAGATTACTCAAAATGGTTGGTTGGGAGGACTGAAGGAGAAATATATAGAAAGAATTATGTCAATGGCTTCAAAAATCACTTGTGAATTTTTTTGAAAATAATTTGTGCTCAGTAACCAAATAAGTGCAAAGGCTATTAGAGCAGACTGATAAATAGCAATTAGGCACTGCCAAATATCTATGTTTGTCAGTTTCAGTTGTTACTCTATTAATTTAAGAGTGCTACTTCATAATATGAAATAATACAATATTTCCAAACACCTCCAAAAGCATTTACTTCCATTCAGTAATCAAACGTTTATTGAGGATCTGCTATATGGCAGGTGTTTTGTGCGTTGGGCTCTGGAATACCAGACTGGTGGTGACACTTTTTCTCCCCATGTGAAAAAAGTGTGTAATAACCATTCCTCAAGAAAATACAGTGCACCAGAATGCTCCCGTGACATGTAAAAGACTGAAACTCAACCCACACTTTTCACCTCTTACAAAAATTAACTCAAGAAGGACAAGACACTTAAATCTAAGACCTGAAACTATAAAAAATCTTAGAAGAAAGATTTTCTTCTTTCTATAGGAAAAACTCTTGATGAGTTTGGACTGGGGAAAGATTTTATAACAAAGAATTTAGCAGCCATCACAACAATAACAAAAATGAACAAATAATGAAGCTGAAAAGCTTCTGCACAGGTAAGAACACACTAAGTACAGCAAAAAGAAAACTGTCAGAATGGGAAAGGATATTTGCAGGATATGAACATGGCAAGGGGTTGATAACTAGACTCTACAGAGAACTCAAATTAATCAACAGAAAAAGAGTAAACAATCCCATCTACCTCTAGGCAAGAGACATGAACAGAAAATTCTCTGACAAAGACAGATGAATGGCTATCAAATATTGAAAATGTGCGCATCGTCTCTGATCATCAGACAAATGCAAATCAAAACTACCCTGAGATACCACCTAACCCCTGTGAGAATAGCCCACATCACAAAGTCTCAAGCTGGTGTGGATGTGGAGAGAAGGGAACACTTTTACACTGTTGGTGGGACTACAAACTAAAACAACCTTTTTAGAAAAAGTATGGTGAATCCTCAACTCAAATTAGACATCTTGTTTGATCCTGCAATCCCATTACTAGGCCTCTAGCCAGAAGAAAAAAAATCCTTTTATCATAAGGACATTTTCACTAGACTGTTTATTTCAGGTCAATTTACAATCACCAAAATGTGGAAACAACCTAAATGCCCACCAACCCAGGAATGGATTAACAAGCTGTGGTATATGTACACCATGGAATACTATTCAGCCATTAAAAAGGATGGAGACTTTATATCTTTTTTATTAACCTGGATGGAGGTGGAACACATTCTTAGTAAAGCATCATAAAAATGGAGAAGCAGGAATCCAATGTACTCAATTCTAATATGAAGGCAGTAGATGGCCTAATACCAGGGCTGGGGTAGGGGAATATGAGATTGGGGAAAGGGGATGAGGGAGGGTGATGGGGGGTTATGGTGTATGGCACAACTCTTGGGGTTGGGATACAATTACAAGAGGGCCTTTACCTAACAACAGCAATCAGTGTAACTTAATTCTTTGTACTTTCAATGAATCCCAAACAATAGACCAAAACAAAACGAACAAACAAACAAAAAAACAAATGCTTGCACAACCCATGGCCACAGAGAGCAAGGAGAGATTCATCATGCCAAGGGATTTAGAAACTCCTTCAGAGGAGGTGACATTTGAAACAGTCCTTTAAGGCTTAGGTAAATGTCCAAAATTTCCCCTGATTCACCAATGGGCTTTAATTTAATTGCTAATAAATGTACAGCTTGATGGCCATTTTTTTTAAATTTATTATTTTTATTTTTTTTATTGAATGGTAACTATGTACATTAATGCACTTCTGGGGTACAGTGTGGGGTTTTCACATGCAATCCGAACTACTTCCATCAAACTGGTCAACACAGCCTTCATGTCATTTTCTCAGTTATTGTTTTAAAACGTTCACATTCTGCTCTTAGAAAGATTCACTTG
>NW_003852493.1:4876643-4903185 GCF_000181295.1 Otolemur garnettii | reverse complement strand
TTTTTCAAGATCTTTAAAATATGACAGTGGAGCTTTAATGGGGATTGCATTAAAATTATATATTGCTTTGGGTAGTATGGACATTTTAACAAGATGGCCATTTTTTTAACCTATGTATGTGTCCATCACCCATATCAGGGTGTAGAATATGTCCAAGGCCATCCTTAGCTATTGTTTCACAATATTAGTAGCTGGGCTACCAAGGAGCTAGCTTTTTCTTGGTTTTTATTTCAGGAGTCTCACATCCGCACCTGCATCTCTGACTCTGAAATGCTAGAGTAGTCTCCTAATATACAACGGTATTCAAATCTATCCAGCTGCTTTCAAAGCCAGGCCTCACACCTCACATTCTGTGGCATTGCCACAGAATCTGAAATTTGAACTTTGGTAAAGGCCATAGCATATAGTAAGGGAACATTTATCTCAGTTTCTCTGAGCAGATGGTCCATGCTCAACTGAGTTTGGTGCCATGCTGTGTCTCCCTTCTTGGGATCCCTCTTGCATATTAGTGTGTTAATGGTACTGAGAAGCCCTGTGACAAAGAAACCTGTTAATCAAATGTCACTCGAGAAACTCAACCTCAAAATACCTTTTTTTAAAAATCCTGTCTCTAATTTAACATTTGGACAATTATGCTCATTCCTCTGTTCCACAAACTGGCTATCTTTTTTTCCCAATTTGTAAAATTAATTCCTCAATTCTCCAGGTTCACATCTTGAACCTCTGTTTCATTCCTTATATAAAGTCTCTTATAAAAATATTATTGAGTCTTCAAAATTCCTCAAAATGTTTTATGCTCTCACCTATTTTTCATCAAAGATTTAAAATACTTGAAGGAAAGGATTATAATCAATTATTTTTAGATCTTGAACTTTAGATAGGTGCCTACTTGTGAAGAAAATCAAAATTGCCATCCATGCTTCTCAACCCCTTCCATATGTTTATCGATACTGTTGCTGACTATATTAGTTGTGAAGACAGCTAGAAATAGAGACCCCCAGAATACCGTGGGTTCAGCAGAATATTAGTTGACTCCCCTGTCAGAGGATAGTCTTCATGGTTGGTTAAAGGTAAGCAGCTGTGTTCCATGAAGACATTCAGAGATCCAGTTTCTTTTATTTGCAGCTCTGCCAGCCTGTTGGACATGTCCTTATCTGCATGATTGAAACATAGTCATTGTTATGTCAGAGATCCAGCCCATGAACAGAATGAAAAATCAAAAACCAAAAAAGAAGCATATCTTTAGATTAAAAATCACCTGGAAGTGGCACCTGTCACGGAGGTTGGCCCAAACTCAGTCACAGTGTCACATCTAGCTGTGATCAAAGAGGCTGAGAAATATACTGCCTAGCTTCTTGGCTATGTGTACTGGAAGGGGAGTAAATGGATCTTAAGAAAGTTAAGGTCTTCCCTTACTATCTTATCTTTCCTCTGGCCACAAAATACTTTATTCTCTCATTCATTCATGCATGTGGTCAGTCAACTGTTCATGATTATGTTTGTTTATTTGGTCAATATGTTTAAGTGCCTACTCTGCCTTGTTCTGATTGTTTTCTTAAAAAGGTCCTTGCAAAGTTTAATAAATGGCGGATCTGTTAGGATCCCTAAAGAATATGAGGGAGATACATTTGGAATGGGGCCTATTTTGCCTTCTTATCCGTGCAGTTACCTTTGTGGGAGCCCACCACTCCCTGAGCACAGTGAAGGAGCCTATGGGAGCGGTTGGGGAAGGCTGCTTGGAATGAAGCTTGCTGATTAGGTGGATTGAAGTAGTTTGGATGCATCTCCCTTTCCTTCTGAAATGTGCATAATTAGTGAAGAAAAAGGTAGGCCAAATTCTTTAGCAGCAATATCACAGCTGTTGTTTCCATTTCATGTTCTAGTATTCTGTGCCTAGTAAATTGCTACTTTAATTGCCTCCAGAATCTGTCATCTGTTCCCTAGTCTATGGAAGTCTGTCAATGGTTACACATGATTTAATGGAATGGATTTGTAAAGGCAAACTCCCAGATGTTCTCATGTCAAACACACAGTCTTATTTTGTCCATTCTTATAAGAGTCTTTTTTTTTTTTTTTTGAGACAGAGCCTCAAGCTGTCCCCCTGGGTAGAGTGCCGTGGCATCACAGCTTACGGGAACCTCCAACTCCTGGGCTTAAGCGAGTCTCCTGCCTCAGCTTCCCAAGTAGCTGGGACCACAGGCACCCACCACAATGCCCGGCTATTTTTTGGTTGCAGCCATCATTGTTGTTAGGTGGGCCAGGGCTGGATTCGAACCCACCACCTTAGATGTACATGGCTGGCGCCTTAGCCACTTGAGCCACAGGCACCAAGCCATTTTGTCCATTCTTGATGAGAACATCTTAATGCACAAAGAATGAAAACCAAATTCTACCTCATCCCCAAGTTATATGCTTTGTTTATCCTTAGAAAATCTGCTAACCATTTGGAACCTACATTTTTGCAGTGGGGAGCCACTGATAATTAATTTTGTGATGTTAGTAATCTACTCAGAGCCTAGTCATCCTCTTTTTTTTTTTTTTTTGCTTTTACTTTCAGTTCCCCCTTTTCTTATTCTTTTTTTGGGTCAAAGTTTGGCAAAGTTGATGTCACATTTCATCAACCCCAAGCAACTTGCCATTATTTGCACCAATAAAACATAGTGTGTAATGACTCACACTTTAAAACATAATCTGCACTGGTGCTTATTATTTAGCATGTGCCTGGTTTGTATAAGTTCTTGACATGGTCTTGCGTGAGTCAGCCCACAGCATTGTTTAATAGGCTTTGCACAGAACTCTTCCGGCTTTTCTTACCATCCAGAAAGAGACTTTCATACTTCATTTTACAATTAGGGAAGTTGAGGCATTGAAAGGTTATTTAACTTGCCAAAATCACAAACTGGCGATGGCAGAAACACGACTGCGAGTCCCTGCCTATGGGACCTGATACACCAAAGGAGAGGAGTTCTGTGGTTTGAGGCTTTTTCTTCTTGGTAGGACTTAATATTCAGCAGAAGTAGGTCCTTGTCTTCTGAATGGTTGATTTTTTTCTGTCCAATTAAAGGTTTTCAGAGTTCCTGATACGAAGTATTATATCCACAACACTGTGGATACAAAGGCTCCTTTGATCTAGCACAGCCATTATTTTCTAAAAGTAATGAGGAGAAAGTTAATATGAATAAAAGCATACCAGGTAGAATAGGAGTGGGGAAAACACCACCTGCATCTCATTTAAGTATTTAAGGAATCTGTTACCCAAGAGGCATTATGCTTGGCACTGAGCTGCAGCCGAGAGCAAGATACAGGACATGCTGTCAATGGGCCTCTAGTTTATTGGGGAAGATGGCAAAAAAAAAACAAAGGATGCAATATCCGGTGGCAGGCTCTCTGATGGAATTAACTTAGTGTTGCATTGTGAACACTTAAGGGGAAATACATAGTGTAGGCTGTGGGGAAGGAGGAAAGTTCCTGATCTTGCCCTGGCAGTGTCAGAGATTATACCTTTTGCCTCATTTCTTAAGAGCATCCATTTCACATCACATCTCAGTTAGCAAAAGTTTTAATGCAAGCCTGGCTGAGTCCACTCTTGGGAATAATACATGGTCAAGATGTTGGTTAGCATTAGAAATACGATAAAAAAAAAAAAAGCCTACTAGGGGCCAGCCTCTGTAAATGCTTGGTGTAGGACATACATTGAATAAATTGTAACCAGTACTGAAGGAACTTATTCAACCAAGGATGCTTATCTGAGAGGCGGTAAAAACACAAGGCCTCCAATGCCTCCAAAAACAAAGTTAACATTTTTGCTTACCTTTATGTGGGGCCTATGAAATTTATATATTCCATGAAATTCTTATCATAGGCCACTCTCTCTTCTCATGTTGCATATTCTCCAGGGACAATTTATGGTTTTGTGGGCAATTGCCATCTACATAGCAATGACCATCCAATCATGTATCCAGTCTGACCTTTTCTCATGTGCTTCAGATCCATATATGAGGCTAATTGCTGATGGGTATGTCCACCTGGATATTCCAAAACCTCTCAGGGTTATTCCTAATTATTCTACCTCACAACAAACACTGTGTCTCATCTTAGTAAAGGGATCTATTATAGATCCATCTGCTTACGGTAGAGAACTAGAATTCATCCTCAACGCCTCGCTTTCTTTTTCTCCTTGCCACTTCATTCTGATGGTCAACCTAATTGATTACCAAGTTCTGTGAGCCTAGGTCCCTAGGAACTCTTGGTCTGTCCACTCCTTCCATCTCTGTCATCACAGCCCTAGTTGAGACTACCATTGTCTCCCACCTGGATATTGCATTAGTTGTCTAATGAGCTTCCTGCCTCCAGCTTTGCTACCACACAGCCAGAATGGTCACTCTGAGGCCTGAGCTTGGTCACGTCACCCCTCCTCCTGAATATTTAACTGCTTCTCATTGCCCTTTGCGTAAAGACCTAGCTTATCATATGTCCCACTTTCCTAGAATAGACTGAGTGTACGCTTGCTCTTTCAGTGTAATTATTAACAGCCCTCCCTTCATTCTCACAAGTGTCCTGCTTTGGTTAATAGATTATATAGCTAACCTACTTATAAGGCCTCTCAATATCTGGGGTTTGCATTCTTTTCTAGCCTTCTCTCTCACCCTTCCCTACTTAAATTCTGCTTCAGTTTGACTGGGTGCCTTTTAGTTGTTCTGACACACACGAGACTATTGCCCGTTACCTTCTCTTTTCCTGAGTCGCCTTTCATCTTCTCTTAGCCCTGGCTTATGGCAAGTCACTCTTCAAGACACAAGTTAGTCCAGTTACAGTGTCAGTTCTATCATCACTCAGAGTGCTGGTATTTCTGTCCTCATGTTCTTTCCACATGGAGGCTTAACTATTTATTTATTTGCCTGAAGCCACCACCCTACCATAAACTTTGAGGATGGAGATTGGAGATGTCTTGTTATGTTTCCCCTAGGAATTACTGCTATTCCAATTAAAAAAAGATGCTCAGTAAATGTTTTATGAATAAATGAATAAATAAGGGCATATGAGAATGCCTTGCAGAGTACTGACACACACAGGCTCTCAAAAATGGAATGGGTAGATACAGGGGATTTAAGACAAAAGGATGGGCCATCTGTGTTCTTTGTACAATGGAACTCCTAGTGCCCTTCAAGGAAGCATTTTTTCCTTCTGGCAAAAAAAAAAAATAATAATAAAATAAATTTAAGTGTGATTTCAACAAAAGGCTGGTGCTTGGAACATGAGGTCACAGATAAAAACTTGCCTTATTCCTGTCCCATCCCTGGGTTCCTAGGGAAAACTCAAGATAAGCACAAGTTGGATGTAAAATTTTGAAGTAGAATAAGTAGTCAGTGCTTTTACACCTTCACCTCTCAATATCCTGTCTGTCCAGGCAGCCAGGGTAGGCTTCTATGGGAATTCCAAATTTTCTATGAGGATATTCAGTTCTGAGCTTTCTTTCTGGTTTTCTACATGGTTGGGTGTGAACACATTTTTCTTTGCCTTTATTAGGCATGAGTAGAGCAGTGGTTGGCAAACTGTGACCTATGAAAATAAGGTATATGTAAATAAAGTTTTACTGGAACACACTCTACCTATTCCTTACATACTGTCTATGGATACTTTCTTGCTATGATGGAAGGGCTGAGTGATTGTGACAAAGACCCTGAAAATATTTACTATCTGGCCCTTTACAGTAAAACTTTGCTGACCCCTGGTCTAGAAGACCTTGGGAAGAGTACAGGAGCTTGCTACTTTAAGCAAATTCTGTTGATCAGCAGCATCAGAATTAAGAAATTTATATATATGTATTTATTTACTTATTTATTATTTTTTGAGACAGGCTAGAGGTCTGTGGTGTCACCTGAGCTCATAACAACCTCACACTTCTTGGCTCAAGCAATCCTCCTGCCTTAGCCTCCCGAGTAGCTGGGCCTACAGGTGCCCTCCACAACATGTAGCTAATTTTTCTATTAGTAAAGATGAGGTGTCTCTCTTGCTCAGGCTGGTCTTCAACTCCTGATCTCAGGCGATCCTCTGGCCTTGGCCTCTTAAAGTGCTAGAATTTTAGGCATGAGCTACGGTGCCTGGCCAAGAAATTTATTATTAATGTAGAAATCTTGGACCCAACCCTAGAAATTTTGGACCCAACCCCAGTCAGACCTAATGAATCAGAATCTACATTTTAAACAAGATGCCCAGGTAATTTATGTGCACATCAAAGTTGGAGAAGCAGCAACCTAGGTGTCTCCAGAGACCGAGGAGAACCCCCAAAGGAGCTCATTCATAAGAACACATAACACATTGCCTCCAGGATGTGCAGAAAGTTTGGATGGTGGCCTAAGTTTGTGGGTTTCAGGAGCACCACTGTGTTAACAGGCTATCTTTCATAACCCCAGGTAATAAAGCCTTAACATTGAATCTTTGGATTATGGAAACCGACAGGGTGAATATTTTGAGTGGTAGAGAGGCTCCAAGTCCTCCCCACATCACATCTTTAGGCAGTCATGCACTTTGCCTATGAAGGAGGCTGACCCTGTGCTTTGTTTTTGAACTCAAGAGTGACTATGGCAGATTAGATTGGTGATGCTGATCAGAAGCGGTTGCTGCCTCATCACATGCCACAGTGGTCTATTTTATTTCAATGTCAAAAATACGCCCCCTCTCTCTTTATCCACCCCACTATTTCTGATTTCTTTTCTCCTAAAACTGCAGTTGGTACTAACAGGTCTGATGAAGAGGGGCTTGTTGAGTTTTTTAAAGAAATAGTCATTTGCTATCTATAATTTGTTTTGGTGGTTCTAGAAAAAAGGTCATGCAAAATAAGCCTTTTTTTTATTGCTCATGAGATGTCACACCAGGGACAATTCCTGGAACCCTGCACGATTCGTACTGAACCGTGGACCAGCATGATAGTGCGCTACACAAGAAATAAGTGGATTACCATCAAACAAAGCTTCCATGTGAATGCCGGGAAGGGCCGTGGGATATTCAGTAAGTTGCTTAGGTGGTAAGGCAGAGAGTGTCTCCAATAGCACATGGTACCCCTCTAATGCAGGTGATTGCCTTCCAAAACAATCCAAAATAAAACCCAAAGTCAAGGACACAGCATGCTCTCCTGTGTGGTAAGTGACCCCTGTGTCCATCTGGGAAATTTAATAAATCTCAACATTACCTCTGTCACCATAATAATTTGTCACAGTGAGGAAGGCATAGAAGTTGGTTTTGTCTATTTTTGTTGCTTTTACTTTACTCAAGACTTTTATTTCATTAACCTTGAGGTAAGACTCTTTTATCAAAGAAGAAAGATCCCTCTAAATATATTACCTTATTAATTTGGGTAAAAGTACACTTTGTGTATTTCAGAACCTAAGAATAACAATAGTCCTACTCACTCTCAAATTTACCACTATACCAGGAGATGGCAGTGGTTTAGATGTCATCTTTTCCTGTCCTTACTAAAATCATTTCTATAGCTAATCAATAATAATTTTGATTGAGTTTGATAATTTTCTTTATTTCACTTTACCATTTCCCTGAGGCAGGGGCAAATGAATGAACTAAAATAAAAATAGTATCTAAAAGAAAAAAAAGAAAGAAACGAAAGAGAAGCATTGACTCCAAAATGGATATCCGGGCCCTTGAAATATGAAACTCATTGTGGGGATTCATTGAAGTAGTCTCTCTGCTGAGCATGTCTAGAGATGCTGGCCCCAGGGGGTTTATAGTCCTAAAGTCCACCTGTACTCCCTAGTAGTCCGAAGTGACTTGTGCCCCATAACTCAGGAGCACATGTGAAGGGGCTAATTATACAGATTTAAGATGGTAGGTAGTTGCAAGCTGCTCTTGGCCAAATCCTTCTCTGTTATAAATGTAGTCTACATATGTAGGAAAGGAAGACTATCTGTAAACGGTCTCCGTGAAGAGTGGAAGTTCACCTCCTCCTCCTGTAGTGGGCTGTTCTGATCCAAATAAACCCTGTGAGTGGGTGGCATTCAAGCTCTTTCCTTGCCTATTAGCTCATTTAAAAGTATTTAAGATCCTAGATTAGCAAACGGCCCCAGAGCACCTTCTATGGGCCAAATTCCTCTGTGTCAGCACACATCTCATTTATCCTTACCAGTACCTGCGTGGTAGATGTTATTCCATGCGATTTATGGATGTGAAGATGGGACTCCCAGAGGCTAGCTATTCCAGCTGCTGCACCATGCTGGATTGTTTTAGGAGTGGGTTAAAAAGGCCTCATTTATTTAAGTATTGTCAACAAGTAATGATTAAGGTAATGAACTTATACATATCAGGTACTGTATTCAAGGTTGGGTATATGAAGATCACTACTTTTGCTCTCATGGGACTCTGCCAGCATTTTTTCTTACAAACTAATTTTTTAAAAAATCTTGTTTATTGCTTTTCCTTAGTAGCATTTGCTACACAGACCTGTGAGGCTGAGCTGAGGCGGAAGCCTTGCTCTTCGCATGTGCATCCTGTCGTGACAGACATAACAGACTTGTAGAGACGACTGGAAAACTCCATCATCTGTACGGTGATGACAGATTTGTTCATTAGGTACCACAGCTCACTAATTCAAGAATCTCCAGATATGAAAAACAACATTAATCCAATAAGTAAAAATCCAATGAATATCCAAGCACTCAAAATAGAAGTCACTGAGTCTGGGTAAGCTAAACTAAAGCTTAATTTGCAGGAAAACAATTGAGGCCTTCAGTTTGGGCCAATTTGTCCTTATCGCACACCAAATTTTCACATGGTTGAACATCTGCCCATAGTTACAAAAAATTTAAAAAGGAACCAGGTTATCCTTAGGCATTGGTCAAAAGAAGAAAGTAGCTTTCCCCAAAATCTTTATTAATATTTTGCTGAGGGCTGGGTCTGTTCACCTGAGCTGGGAGATAGATTGAAAATGTGTTCAGAAACACAAAAAGGTTAGAACAAACGCAGTTGATTTGCATTTCCCATGAAGCGTGGGACTGAGGGAAGTCTGTTTTCAAGGCCACTCCACCTTTCATTGAAAATGACTGCATCCCAGGGATTTTCTTTTTAATACATGAAAATCACTTGAGTAAAATAAAAATTACGAAGGAGGCTTTTTGACATTTTGTCCTTGATGGTTCCATCCCTCTGCCTGTAACAACGAATTTTATGGTTTTTATAAACATTAAGATTTTCCCCTTCTGTAGTTGCATGAACAACAAATATTATTAGCATAGTAGATAAATTGTTATAAAATATCAGGAAAAAAATCTGTATTTTTTTAACTGAGAACAACCAAATCCTGTATCAGGATTTCAACTCCATGTTAGTCCTCCCAGTTGACCAGAACCCTAAATTAATTCATAAGAGAAAATATTGATTTATTATTGGTTGTTCCTCCTCAGCATAGCTGTTGATGTGTCTGTCCACTTACTTGCTTTTTGAATTTCACTAAAATTGTGTAAAATGCCTTTTTCCGGGGGAGGAAAAAAACCTCCATTAAAAAAGAAACATCTAAATCATCTTTTCTGTTAATTTTTGCTTTTTAACCACTATTTAGTTTTTCCCTCACAGAAACCACAGAAATATTCCCCTAGAATAAAATAGCATATTTGTATTTGGAAGAAAAAAAAGAAAATAACTGCATTGCTTACTCTGTACTCCATCATCTCCTGTTGATGTGTGTGCTGACAGTTGCTCTGGGAACACTGGTAATGGCTCCAGTCAGGTAACTTACAGAGTTCCTGCAAACCAGAAGGGAGTGGCTTGTAGTCTCATATCCCTGCAGTTTCACAGGGACCTGGACTGGAGGTGGAGTTTCGCTATCTTTTGGCAAAGCAGTGCTGGAGTTTCACTATCTTTTGGCAAAGCAGTGCTTCCTGGAGCCTGCCCACGCTGCATCCTGTAGCCTCAGTTTCTCTAGCAAACTGCAGCACTAAATCAGGCCCTGTGAATCAGAACGGGAGCCAACGGCATGCTCAGCTCAGAGGTCAGACTGCTGACCCCCTGGGCAGAGGGACTGTGGGTCTCAGCATTAGAACTTCCATTTCCAGGTGGCACACAGTTACACTGACTCATGAAGGCGTTTTAGTGTGGGAGTATGTGGCTAAATGCTTCTGGGAGTGGATTTGTAACGCGGTATCCAACGGTGGCTCTGTTCCTGAGCGGACCAGAAGGACTTCATTTTGACATTTTGAAGAAGTGTCATGTTAGTTACTTAAGGAAAAGTGGATCTTTGAATCGAAAGCTGAGATCAACTATATATTCTTGTTTTTCTGTGAGTGATGTAAAAAAGTGATGTATAGTGCTTTTGTCACTTTTCAAAATCCTATATTTGGATACAAAACAATTCAGCATCTTGATGGAAAGGAGCAGAGTAAAACAAAATGGGAGGAGCTCCCCACACCATGCAGATCTCCTGATTTGCATTTCCATATTCTTTGTGCTACTCTCCTATTTCTGTCATTCACTTAGATAAGCGGCCCAGGTAACATTTGTGACTAAATGACAGAGAAATTCATCTCTAGGTTAGGATAGTGATGGAAGTGCAGGGTGACAATCACCACTAGATAAGAGCAAGGCAAGGAATGCTATATTTGGTTTCACTCTGAGTGAGTCTCTGTTTCTAATTAAAAAAACCTTACATTTGACTGTTGTTCAATGCCCATAAAAGAAATCGAACGTTTAAATTTGATGTAGTTTTGTATTCAAAGCAGCTCATAGATTGGGAGATTTATTTACCCAAGTTGCAAATTGGCACAAGTGAGAAACCTACATGAGACTTACAGACAAAGTTTCTCAAATGAATTTCTCCCCTTGACCACTTTATATGTGTATAATTTTTTGTTTTTTCTGAAACAGGGTCTCATTCTGTTGTTCAGACTGGTGTGCATAGCTCACTATAGCCAAGAACTTCTGAACTTAAGTGATCTGCCCTCCTCAGGCTCCCAAGTATCTGATACTACAGGTGTGGACCACCATACCCATGCCCAGGTCCAGCTAATTATTTTTTGGGAGGTGTCTTGCTATTTCGTCCAGGCTGATCTCAAACTCCTGGCCTTAAATAATCCTCCTGCTTTGGCCTGCTAAAATGCTGGAATTGCAGGAGTGATTCACTATATTACTAGGGTGTGAACACTATATTTAATCACATTTTGTATTCTAGAATTTGACATAGTTTGTAGAGTATCCAAATGTTTTTTTCTTCATGGTCTTCTAATCATAATACTCAGTTCATAAAATTGTCATCATCACCACAACCATCACCACCATCTCCATCGTTGTCCCTTCCAAAACTTATGTTGAAATTTAATTGTTGTAATAATATAAAAGGATCTTTAAGAGGTGATTAGGGCTTATCAAGGGCTTAAACCTCACGGATGAGATTAGCGCCATCACAGAAGGGTGAATTGGGCCCCTTCTTGCTTTCTCTCATCCTCTTACTTTCCACCATACATATTATGGTGCAGCAAGAAGGTCCTCCCTCACCAGGTACAAGCACGTTGAAACTGGACTTCCCAGCATCTAGAACTATGAGCCAGTACATTGACATTTGTTATAAATCAGGTATTCTGTTACAGAAGCAGAAGATGGACCAAGATACCATACTATCTTTGAGCATGTGTTAATCTCTTGACACATATTAACTCATTGGTGACTGATGAGCCACTGTGGTAGACACTATCATTATCATAATTTTCTGATACAACTGAGGCATAAAAAGTTAATAATTTCCTCAAATTTACATAGCTAATATATATCACCGAGGACATGCTCTTAAACTCTATGTTATATTGTCATAGGCATGGTAGGACCTTGAGTATTTTAGCCCTTCATTTTACAAAATGAATGAACTAAGGCCTAGTCCTTTGGCACTTGGCCATGTCTTGACAGAATTATGATTAGAAGGCACATTTCCTGACTTCCAGTCCAGTGATTTAAAAAAATATTTCTAATATTATTATACTTGTCCCTTATACTTGAGGTAATACAATCAATGCACGGGGTGGAGCCAGTGGCTCAAAGGAGTAGGGCGCTGGCCCCATATGCTGAAGGTGGTGGGTTCAAACAGCCCCGGCCAAAAGCTGTAGAAAAAAAAATGGGGAAACCAAAGCCTTACATTTTCCCATAAATAAAATGTTTGGTGAGTGAAGATTTCTCTTGTTGGTGAAATTGGACTTTAGGAGTATTTCTATTCATTGCTGCCCTGTGAGGCCCCCCCTGTTAACCTGGATATGTCATAAATGGCATAAGAAAATTGTGCATCTTTAGCAGTTCAGGGAAGCCCTGTTATCTCTTATGTCCTTGATTATGAAGGATGGTGTCTTAATAATATTTGTAAATTAGCCATGTTGCATTATATTACAAAAACACTTAGTATACATTTCTAGCATCTAATAATAAATTTAAGTATCCACCTTTCTGGAACAAAATTGAATAGTACTTGAGTAACTTTGAACAGCATTGGATTTCCCTTCTTCAGTCCTTAGAGGAGTCCATTCCTATGTGATTAGTTCCTCAGTCATGTGCAAGAAAAAATAATTGACTTCTTTTGAAAATTTAAAATTTATGATTCGTTAGTATCTGTTGAATACAACCCAAGAGTCGAGTACTCTAAAGAATATGTGGGAAGGATGCTTTCTTGCTATTAGTGGCAGGCATTCTATAAAACGTGGAAGTGAAGGTCTTCTGGTATTTTCGGGTGCCCAGTGGTATTGAACTGTGAAAACTAAAGAACATGGTTCTTATTATAAGCTCTGCTAATTACAGAACAGAATTTGGTTTGAATGAATTAATTTTAATCCTTCTTTATGATGAGAAACTTAGGTTATGAAGTACCCAAAGGACTTCATTATGAGGCAGTTTCACTTATAAGCAGGGCATAAGTCTGCCGATTTTTGCTTTTGAGCATGATTTAAACTTATGGGTAAAACATTCCCTTGGGTTAAGGCAGACGCCTTGAGAAGCTGCATTAATAACTATTTAAAATAACTGTTTATGATTCATGAGCTAAGCACGGTTATTTTCCTGTGGCTCACCAGACCATCTGTAAATTGGCCTGACACAGGGCTTCAAAAGAATAAATACATAATAAAAAATTCAGAGTTAGTATGGAGGCTGTTTTCTTAATTTAAAATCCCAGTTGTTTTGAGACCCAATCAAGTGCCTTTTATTTTAAGCTCTTTATCAAACATTTCACCGAGGTCTAAATGTTGACTATAGGTTAATTTCAGCATATAAATTTTAACATATGGTAAACAAGTAAATATTTCTCAGTTATTTGATATGCATTTCCTAATGTTTGAGCATATGGAGTAAATTAAATAAAAAACACAGCAGAAAATATGTATCTCTGGAAAACCCAAACAAAAATAATAAAATAATATTACATAACTGCTGGGTCCCTGACATCTCCATCCTCCAAACACAAATAAAGTCTCAATGACTTAAATTACAAAGAATATATATTTTTAAACATGAATGTAATGCTCACTAACCTTCTGTTCATCATGGGAGGGACCCACTTCCAACTCTCTTGGGAAGTGCTCTAAACTTTTTCTTTGTTCTTCCTACATAAAATTTATCTCTGTTATACGGAAAACAAACAAACAAACAAACAAACAAACACATAAAAGTAACACATGACCTTGTGAAATTCGAGCAACAAGGAAGTGAATAAAGCTCCTATCCCCATTCCCTATTTTTCAGGTATTCATACGTGTAAAATTCTAGGACCTCCTTCATAAACACTTCTACATATGTGGATAAACATACATGTACTTTTTATTTTATAAACAGTAGGATCAGATTATACTTATTTTATGAGAGCCTTTTAAAAAAAATATTAACAGTGAACACACCTTGTAGGAAGATCAATGTGTTAGCAGCTGTACAATATTCCATATATCACCTTTTAAAAAATCACTTTCTTTTTGATAGATAACTGAGGTTGTCTTCAAACAATGTTTTCTTCCTATAAAATCTTTTTTTCTAGAAAACATTTCCTGGTGAGAACATACTTAGAGATTTCCAAGTGGCATTAATAATTATAATTTTTTTTAGGGACTGTCTATTACTGGATTCAAAATTCAAAAGTTACACACAGGTATATGAGGAAAAAAATAAATCTCCCTCCCATTCCTATTTTGTGATCCTTCAGTTTCCTTCCTTTTTAAAGAATTTTCCTAGAGATTTTCTATGTGTATGTGCATATAAAATTTCCCTCTGTCTATTGCCATACTCTATACACTCCTCTGTACCTTGCTCTTTAATAGACAATAGTCTGTTTACACTTCTTATTCCTTTTTGTTGACTACGAAGTATTCCCTTGTACTGACACAGTATGATGTACAACCTATTAAACAGTCCCTTATTTTTTCCCATCTTTGCTATTACAAATGGATGCTATATCTGTAGCATCCTTCTTAAGCGTGGAATTGCCGAATCAAAAAGTGTGCGTAATTTTATTTTGAAAAGTGTTAAATTTCAAGTTATAACAATATATTTTTCTACCAACAATACATACATAAGAATGCATTTTCCCTATGGCTGTCCAACATAATTTAGCTCTCTTTCTCTTTTTTTTAACTTGTGGCTAACATTATAGATAAAAATGGTACCACATTATAATTTTGTTTTATTTATTTCTCAGTTATCAGTGAGGATGAATAATAATTCATATGTTTAGGAACCATTTGTCTTATCTTCCCTATGAATATTCACTTTTTATTTTTAGTTTTATTTCTGGACTTTTTTTTTTTTTACTAAATTATGTAAGTTCTTGGCCTTTTATTCATGGTATTAGTTACAAATCTGTCTTCCCTCTAACTTCCACCAAAGTTTGTCATTTGTCATTGGGCTTTGTGGTCACTAAAGTTTTAATGTTTACATTGTAGGATTTATTATCTATTTTTAATGGTTTCTGAGTGCTATTTTTAAAATATATTTAGAAAGTTCAATTCCTCTTACAAGTTATTTTCTAAAAAAATCACTTTTTTTAGTGCCTCTATGGTTTGCTTATTTTTACATTTAGGTCTCATATCCTTTTGAAACTTATTTTATATATCAAGTTTCGATCTACTTATACTGATTTCATGTTTAACGTAATATGACACAAAGCCCTGCTGACTAGATTTGAGGATATCTGCCATCACATTAGTCTTGCACCATCTGAGTATGAGGCAGGATAACTGCCTGGTTATAATTGTGGTTTCTGGAATCAGACAGACTTTGGTTTAAATTCTGGCCTTTTTTACTGCCCTAGTACCTTTAGAAAATGCCTGTAGATGCCGTATCAGTCATACTAGTGGTAATGCCTCCATCCTAAGGTTGCTGTGAAGATTAATGGGATGATCCGTACATACATGTCAAGTGCCTGGCACACAGTAAGTACTTGATAATATTATTATCATTATTAATATTGTTATTAACAATAGCGGTGGTGTTATTCTTATCACTGAAGCGAGTGGAGTGACAATGAGCTCGCTCTCTCTGCTAATCTGGAGAGGAGCCCAGGGATGTCAGAGGTGCACTTAGGGGAATGTCATTATTTGAGGTGCTGGATGATGAGCTGGATTATATTAAAGGTGAACATAGGGCCTTTTCCTTAATTATGCACCAAACACTGCCCCTTAGGCCCTGAAGGGTCTTGCTTATGCTCAGTTTCCACCAAGCTTTTCAAGAAGCCTGCTGACTCACAGCCATCTAATTACGAGATTCAAACTCAGGCCATAGGCCTGATGGGTAACAGATATAGAAAATAAAGGAAAATATGTTTACAACCCTGAGGTAGGTAAAACTTTACCGGGAATTCTCAAAATTCAGAAGTCATAAAGGAAAGCATCAACAGATTTTTATATTTAAAGGTTCAGAATTTCTGTGCAATAGATCCCTTGAAGCAACGTTAAAAGATAATTGTCAACTTTGTTAAAAAACTTTGCAACATACACACATAATAAGATAATGACATAATATCTAAAGATTTCATGCAAATTAAGAAGTAAAAGACAAACTGAGGAAAATTCAAAGAATTACCAAATGACTAAAAAAAGTAACAAATGTTCACATGTAAATTAAAAGAGATATATTTTTGGCATTTAAATAAGCAAACACTTAAAATATTTATAATAGCCAAGAGCATGGGAAATTAGGGATGCATACATTGCAGGTAGAATGAAATTTGGAAGTACCTAATAAATTATATTATACATATCTTTTGAATTTATAAATGTCACTTCTAGATAACTCTTCTACATACTCGTATGTGTGCTAAGATATACGACTTATGATTAAGGGAATGAATTGTAATATCATAAAAAAGAGGGAACAATCTAACTGTCTATGTACAGGGGAATATGGAATGCTATATAATATTTAATAGCTAAAAATCACGTAGTAAATTCTGATCTGGAAAAATTTCACAAACACGCACAAGCAAGTTACAGACGGAAACGTATAGTGTGATTCCACAACTGATAAGAATCCTCCAGACAAAAGAGTCTATCCCGTATATAACTACGCAGAAACATGTCTGAGAAAGTGCACATGCACACCTAAGGGTTAATTAAGAATGCTTCTAGGGAGGCAAAAGAGAGAGTAAGGAAGATTTTCACTCTGTATTTCCTGTATCTCATTGTTGTTTAAAAAGGTTTAGGACTAAAATGTATTTATGTGTACTTCAGTGAATAAAACTTTTTAAAAAGATATCATGGTTATCTTACACAATACTGCTTCCTATGAAGTGTCACGAGTGATGACTTCTAGAATCTAGCCGAAGATAATTTACATTTTCAGAATACAATTGGAAAACTAACGAATGAGCTCACAAATATTCAGGGCATATAACCGGACTGTTCACAAAACACTACCCATAGGACTGGCTTCTCCAAAGCACGTGTTTTAAGATAATGCCTAGGTCCTCATTAGAATGGGAGCTGGGTTATAATGAGGTGATTCTGCCGACGAACTGCACCCAGCTCCCTCGTGCAAAATTCTGGCTCTGTCGCAAGTAGTGTCACATTCTGGGATGGACTTTCTTCCTCTGCTGCAATCCTACTGAATATTTGCTCTTTAACATATAAGAAAAACAGTGGCAGAATAAAGCTTCCTGGGTATCATTAAAATTGTGAAACTGACTTGTAATTGTTTGGCAAAGCTCTGGCACAAAGACACTCTCGATCTTCTTTCTTGAAGTTTCATGAGAAGAAGATAGAGGCCCTAATATCGCTAATTTTCTGCCTCTGAGAGTGAGTGGCCTTTTTGGGTCTGTCATTTGTTTTCCTCCTTGTGGCAGCTGTCTGTATAAGCAAAACAGCGGTGAAAACACAATGGTATACAGCAGTATTAGTCATCTGTAGGGACCAGGACGTATCGGGGAATGAAGAGGACCTGATAGAAATTTACAGAGAAGCAATACAAAAATCCTGACTTTATGGCATTCCCCCAAGTTTTAAATATTTGAAAATATAAACATAAAATGTAAAATATAATAATCATGTAGTCAACGCTATAAAACTTTCTGAGAACCAAATTTAGCTTGTGGGCCACCACTTTATCACCTGTGGAAGTCATTTAAAATTCAGACTTGCAGGCTCCACTGAAATGCACTACATTTGAAACTGTATGTTTAACAAGCTCCCCCACTGACTGTGTACAGTTAGCGCAACAACAGCTTCGGGCTAGCTTCCAATCAGCTATAATTGGAATGGTCATTGGGATCCATTTTGAATGCAAATTCCACTCCTTTAATGGTGCAACTTTAGGAAGTAATTTTAGGAGGACTGACAGAGTGTGACCAGGTTCAGTGGTGTAAGATTGGTGATCTTTTAGTAATGTCTACTTTGGGCACAGGTGGTACACGCGCATATTCTTTTCTAGCCATGACCTTGAGGACCTATGCTTTTAAAAATAATATTTAAATCCCCCCATGATGAGACTTCATCTCCTTCCCCAAGAAGGCTGTGTGTGTTTTGACAGAGAGGGAGAAGGAGAGAAAGTAGGTTTGGAATCAGGACTTAGAACCATTACTCCTAGGTTTCTAAACTTGGATTTCCAGAATTTATTAACTTTGATTTTCATTGTGTAGAAATTTGTGAATTGAATCTTTGGCTAGGAAGCAAAACACCATTCCCTTGGGCTGCCAATTCTATTCCTAAAAAGACCTGTTCATTCTGATCTACCCACTGGCTCTTCTGCATTCTTTATTTAGCCTCTCTTTTTGGTCACACTTTTTGTGGAGAAGTGGCATGTCTGTGAATAGCTATGTGTGTAGTTGAAAATAGTTCATCATTACTTTCATCAGGACGCTTTTGTTTAAAAGTAAGCAGTTTAAACCATATCATCCTGGAGGGGGGCAGTCTCAGGGTTAGTTTGGTAGATTATCATAAAGATCCAATGTTCTTTATCATCATAAAGACCCAATGTTCTTCTTCTCCTTTTGCTCTGCCATAAGCAGTGGTTCAGCACTGTTTCTCTGTAGGGTCTCAGGATGCCTGCTGAGTTCCAAGAATTAGTTTTTCACACGAGAGTGTCCCTAGCAGGAAGGCAGAGAGTGAGGACAAAGGGAAACTTTCCTGAGCACTATTCTCGTGTCATGCATGAAACACTCTCCCTAAAGCCCCTACTGCCTTTTCTTATTTATCAATGGACAGACTGTGTCCTAAGCCCACCACTGGACCCATCATTGACAAAGGGAATGAGTTGGACCAAATGGCAATTCATCCCATGGTGCTGGACACATTGTAGCCATTTTATTCCAGATCAGAATAAAGAGAGTAATAAAATGGTGGAGAAATAACCGACAGTGTGTGCTACGTCACCTCTAAAAATCAATTCAAAGAACAGGCTCTCATACTCAAATGCTGAGTACCGCCTCATATCAAGGATGGCATTCCTAAGGAGAAGAGATTCGTGTTCATAAACAACTTGGAGGATGGAAGGGCACTAAAGTGACTATTATTACTTTAGCTGTGGTGGTAAGATGTAGCCTGTTTAAAGATGTTCTAGAATCTGTGCACAAATGCGACGTATTTCAGAACACTTCCATTATTTTAAACCAACAACTGGTGCTAGTTAAAAGGAGATTCTAGTTAATAAATAGGATTAGCATTATACCAAGATGTTCAATAAATTCTAGCTGTTCCCAAACCTGGCCATGAACCTAAATCATGTGAGCTTTAGAAATTCCAAGGAGCTATGGACTAGATGAAGAGCATGAATGCAAAAATTGAATGGCCCAAGGCCTTTGAAATTTGAACAATGAAAAAGCTTAGAGACAGTTCAGTGATGTATATATAGAGCTTAGAGTAACAATATGTAAAATAAACATGCCCTGAGTACAATGCTGTTCTTAAATGGTGAGGAAGGTATAGTCAGATAAGAGTAGAAATCTTCATTAAAAAATAGAGCAAACCAACTTGTGTTTGCCTCTATCCAGTGGTTTTTAACCTTCTGGGTTTAAGGGCCTCATTGAGAATTTGAACAAGGTTATGGAATGCTTCCCAGAGAGACGCGCATTTGCATACTCACCCGATGCTTTGAATATTAATAATCTCTTCCCTAATGTTCTTGGTCTTATTAGAAAAACTAAAGCAGCATAACTAATAACTAACAATAGATATCATTAATTGAGTCCTTCCAAGGTTTCCAGGTTCTACCCAGATTTACTGAACTGGAAGTTTCAAGGACTCAAAAATACATAATTGTATAAAGTTTCCTTTGTTGTTTCTGATGAAATTAATTGGATCCTTCCTGATTAGTCAGAAAAGTAAGGGTGTTAGAGGGAGACAAACTGGAGTTAAAAATGGAAACTTTGTACTCACTGAGCAAGGGCAAGTCAACTCAGCCTTCTGAACCTTAGTGTACATTGCTTGAGAAAAGGGAAGGGTATCTGTCCTCACAAGACTTGGAAAAGATAAAATGAAATAATGCGTGACAGTGTAAGAGCATACCCAGCATGTAGCGTGCGCAGTATCCATTCTTTTTCGTAGGCAATGAGGATATTGACTGAATACTAATATAATACTTGAACCAAAAAAGTCATGTCAGGAGATGAAAACAGCATAACTAATAGCCAGTAACAACAGTTTCGGTTAATTAAGCAAATAATAACTAATAGCTACCCTTAAGTTCTCAGTATGTCAAAGTCATTATGCTAAGCCCGTCACCTGCATTACCTTATTCAATCCTCACCTCTATCCTATATAGTAAACAATATTACTGACCCTATTCTGTTGATGAAAAAAACCGAAGCTTAGGGAAATTAAGTAGTTTGCTTAAATCTCTATAAGCTAGCAAGTGGCTGAGCCACAAATCAAACTGAGTCTGTTTGATGCCAGAGCACGTACTCTTAAATACTCCCTTATATTACCTGCAATTTTTTAATAGTCCAACTTAATGTCTCATATTTCAACCTGAGCTCTAAAGGATTTGTGAATCACCTGCATTTACATGCTGTGTGTGTGTGTGTGTGTGTGTGTGTGCACAGTGTTTGTTTTCCTGAGGGTCTGTAGCCTTCATCAGATTCCCTAGGAAGACCCTCCTAAGACAGCAGGGGATTAGCCAGGATTCAGCTCTGGATCAGGTTAGGCTGTCATAGCCCAGGGTCACACTGATGGTCTTCCTCTTGCTTCTGTCACCTCACAGAATCGCTGTTACTGTTTTGGAACTGAGTTTCAATCTGGAGTTGAGAAACGCTACCAGAAGCTCTGTACACAATCTGTGCCCGCATTTACTTCAGGAACATTTTTGAGTATTTTCTAATATTTCTTTCAGTGTCTTTGAAGTAAAATTCTAAGTAATAAACTACTTTTAGATGAAAGAAAACATTTTCCTTATGTAGAATAAAAAATATAATGGTGTTTCTCTTTACTCAAAAGCCGAAATTTCAGACTCAAATGTGCAATCCACCTTTAGTACCTATGTAGGAGTCTTTGGTCTACATTATTTGCATTTTAACTTCCCCCTCAGTCATAGCCATGTACTCCAATTTGTATTTTTCTTTGTTCTGAATATATATACATATATTTCATTCCATGTATTCTTGTAAGGCATCTCAAATTCTTTGTGGAAGAAAGAGGAATGTAAATTAAAAATTTAACTTTTTTCTCCTTCTCTCTCTTCTACCACTCATTCTTCAGAAGAAGCAGAGCTTTGAAATCTTGTACAAATGTGTTCTTTAATATCTGAACTTTCAAAGATACAAGGAAATGATTCCTGGTTACGGCAAATATAGCTCTCTGAAATAACACAAAAACCTTCAATGACAACTACTTTTCTTGCTGATTTTTAACTAATAGAGGACTCTTTCTTCCTTCCTCCCCCATTACTTTCCCCAGTCAAAAATAGATTTTTCATTCATGATTGAATTTTCTAGGAAGTGGCTGTATTATCACTATTTTGTGTTGTGAATAGAATGAAAGTCATATGGTTTAAACCTCAGGTTTGCAGGGATAAAGTTCTTTTTTAGTTGTGTGCACTTGAGGACATGAATTTAAAGTCTATCCCATTCAAAAGATCAACAGACAAGCACAGATGCTGGTCAATATAGTGGTATCTACACATAGAGTCAACATTTTTCTAAGGAAAGAACTTTGGATTTTCTCAAAGTGGTTACAGTAAGAAATTAGTTAAGAGTTTAAGCCTTGGGGCCATATAGCATGAGCCTTGAAAATGTTTTTAGTCAGGTTAAACCAATGGTGAGCTTTGCTAAAGAGTATTAAAAATCAGGGAGCACCTCAAGATAGTTTCATTGGATATCTGATCTAAAAACATTTACCCAGAAAATCTTACCCACAGTCTTGTCTTTAAATACTCCCCAGATAAAAGATCGCTCAAATTTTTACTTCTAGCAAAGAATGAACCTTTAAGCCCTAAACTTATGTATCTATGTACAGACCCCTCAATTCCACTTGGAAATCTCACAGCCATTTCAAATCTAAGGTCTGAAATGGAATTCTACGCATCCAACCTGACTTTTCTCAGTGTGCCTCCTTCGCGTGAATGGTATTTCTGTCCACCCAGCACAGACATCAGAACCCCAGGGAGATACCTTGAATCATTCCACTCCTTTCCTGTCTCCTCCTCCCTCAACACAATTCTATTTTTCCCATCACCCCTGCTTGTTCCTGCCAATATCTTTTTTTAACCCAGATGACTGCATAATCCTCCCATCTCGTGCCCTAGATTTCACTCTTGCCTAGCCTTAGCCCACTCTCAACACTAGAAGCTAAGGCGATATTTTCAACATTTCAACATATTATTCCTTTGCTTGAAATTCCTCAGTGACCTCTCATTACTAAAAACAACAACAACAACAATATAATGAAAACAAAAACAAAAATAACAACACACAGTAAAATTCAAGAAGTGGGAGAGGGGGCGTGATAGTTCCCACCTATTGAGTACAATGTAGGGGTATATGGCATACTTTCTGGATAAAGGATATCAGACTTTGGATTTCACCTTACAAATGTGCCCTCATATTAACCTAAAATAAAAAAAAAATTAAGACTCTAATCCTCAGTGTGATCAAATATTTCTTCAGACTCATCTTTAGAACTTCCCATTCTCTTAACCACATTGGCCTTATTCAACTGCATTCTTTCCCTGAGTCATTTATAGGTATTGACACATATACATACATTTGATGCCTAATTTTTAATTTATTCTCAAAATCTGCTCAATGCTCATGTCCTAAGAAAAATCTTCTTGCCACCTCTGACAGATTCAGCCATTATAGTTTTTATAGTAGCCTGCATTGCCTTTTGTTCATACTTATTATAAGTTAATAAGTCATGTAACTACTTGTTTGCAGTTTTTCTCTTTTGTTTGACATAAATTCCATGGATTGTAGATACAACTCTCTTTTTTGCACTGTATACTCAGTGTCTGGCATGTTACACTGCACACAGTAGGTGTTTGAAGGAATTAATAAATGAATTAAGAAATAAATGATGACCCATCTGACTGAATTAGAAAATCCTACTGTAAATACACTAGAACCTCCATAGTTGACCACCTCCTTACATTGACTATTTCCTTAAGTTAACCTAATTTTCATAGACTAGACATGTACCACATGGAAGTCCTTATGTTGACCATCTCTGTACATTGACTAATTTGTTACAACTAATTTGTTACAGTTGAGTGGTCACCTTACAGAGGTTCTATTGTAATTATATGATTTTACCTTGTGAAAATTGTTAAAAATTAATTTTCTAATCCTATTTAATTTTGATTAAATTCTAAGCACAATTTTAGTAAGCACTAGGACAGAAAAGGATAAGTGTTTACATTCACTGAATACTTACAATGTACAAGGTCTTTAAATAATTCAAAGAATACCAATACTAATGTAATTCTCACAATTTCCCAGTGTGAATTCATGGAAACAGAAAGAGATCCACAGTGTAAATTAACTATGATTATACAGTTATCACATGATAGAAATGGCAATAATTCAATAGTTTTATTAAAATAAGCCTATTCTTGCATCTTCCTATGCATCTTATAAGGGTACATGTGAAATTTACTAGGTGTAGAATATAAATGTCTTAACACAATAACTAAGAAAATGCCCTGAAGGCTATGTTAACTAGTTTGATGAAAGCATTTCAGATTGTATATAAAAGCAGCACATTGTATCCCATAATTGCATTAATGAACACAGCTATGATTTAATAAAAATAAATAAATAAGGTAGTAAAAAAAAGAAATAAAGCCCATTCTCTTAAAATACCAAGACCAAATTTATCTCCTTGTGTATCATAGGGCTATGATATCACCTTCCATGTGGTAGATATTCAACAAATCCTTCTGAAAAATTATGTCAATTTTATACTTTAAAGATCTATTAATGGCCCCCAAACTTACAACTTATATAAGAAGGTGGGGCTTTGTGGAAATAGTCTTAAATCAAGATAGAAAATAAATAGCAAGTTTTCTGTCTGCTTCTATGCCATGAGTTGGCAGATATTTTGATCTCTGAGATTTATGAAAAAATATGGAAAATTCCCATTCTCCACTTCATTTTCCTTAAGGACATAGAGCTTTCCAGATGGGTCAGTGCTATACACAATACGTTTCAGGAACTTCAGGAAGCAGATAAACAACTGGTTGTCCACATCTCTGCTCCTACCTTATTTTCTGGGCTTGGCTTTTTTAAGAGACAACTGTAGTGGAGAAATGGGATAGACCACTCTCTTCAAAGGAAACACATCTTTCCTGCTTTTGATTACAGACTTGACTGTCAGTCATTTACAAAGACAGAAATCTGATCCTGCAATGAACTGGGTCCTTTCTCATACAGTGGGAGGTGGGAGAGGTCAGGGTGAATGTCTATAACTGTGCCCCCTTTGGTGTTTTTTTCTTTATATCCCAAGATGGTTCTCCTGTAAAGTGGGAAGGCCACAAATATTGGGGGGAGGAGAGTGAGGGGTCTCACTTGGAAGAGTTGGATGTTGGATTTTTGGAAGAGAATGAACCCTTAGAAGGTGGGCTTTAGAAAGGCAAGAGGGGAATGCCCACTGCTGTCTGGAATCAGCCTCTCTGCACACTAGGAATGGCTTCTACAGCATGGGCCACAGGGAAATGAGCCTGTCCCCTGGGGAGGAAATGCTTCTGTAGGAAAAGAAAAGGTAGAATGTGAGTAAATTGGGTTTGATGAACCTTATTGCCTGGTTATGTGTTCCTTTCTGGTTTTGTTTCCTGCTTTATTATCTCTGAGCTTTAAGTGGAGTTTGTTTAAATGTTCCAATGCCATGTGAACTCTAGTACTGGGAATTGAGAGAACAGTTGTGTTCCACATTTGAGTGGGAGTATTAGAGGGTGAATGTTTTCTTCTACTTGTGGTCCCTCATGTTCTCACTCTGGCCCCACGTGGTGGTGGCAGAACAGATTATTGAGAATCTTTCTATACACCTCTTCCCATAGGTCAATGTTCTCTCAATAGAAACTTTGGATGATATTAAACTTGATTAAAGCAGATTACCTACAGGAATACCTTCAGGATCTTCTTGAAAGTGAGATTTCAAGTTTTGTTATAGCCCTCAAATTTCTCCTTTATGAGATTTCTGTTTCCTGAAAGTTCTTTAGCAATAAATGTTCTTTCTTCAAAACAAGCTTATAAGCATAATGTACAAATACCTGGCTATAGTAATAGCACAATAGATTCTTGATTATTCTGAAATATAACTGATCAACCAATAACCATATGGTTTCATAATCTTTCTCATTTGAAAAGGAGGAATGGGTGGGAGACTAGGAGGCCATTGTGTGGGAGAAGGGAGCAACTGGGTTGGAAATTAGAGGTTGGAGATAGCAAAGATGAACTAAGTTTACTTATTTAATTTCTTGGGGTGAGGCACAGTTTCTTTCAACTGGATGTGGGCCAACAGGCCTTTTGCAAGTCCTTTGGGACTGCATAGCTAAGGGGGAGGGGATGGTAAGCTATGACCAACTTGGCTTTGAATGGTGAACCAAGTATTGGGTGATGTTATCCAGCAACCAGAGCACTTTCTTCAGATGAACTTGAGTCTCAGAGAATTTATGACTAGAGGTATCAGTGTACTCTTCATCTCTACACCATATATAAGGATAAGAGGAGCAGCAAGGAAATAACATACCCCATGTTCCAAAATGATAGTTTTCTATATACAATAGTCAATAATTTTAATACAGGAGTCGTCTAAGCAGAAATGAGTAGTTCAATAGTGATTGATTATGTACTTCTAAGAGCAGAGACACAGTTTGGGGCCCTTATTAATAGGCAAGTACCCTCATTGGCAGAGAAAGGGAAAAGCTACTGGGTCACATGCACAATCCAATAGGAAAAGACTGAGTTTGGATTTTATTGAGATCTCCCAGCATCTTCACTCTCAAATTTGTACCTTTGGTGACTCAGGCAGTAGAGATTTCTGTCATTGTACTTTTCTTTCCAGTTTCTTTTCCTGCTAGGTTCCACATGTGGAAACATTTTTATTTTTTAAATTTTGTTTTGAAAACTGTAGAGAACCAAGTTACGGCTAGACAAAAACATAGGCAAAAATAAGGGAACAAACCCAATCATGTGGTTCCTTTCATTTGGAAACAGGTCACTCATGGCAACCAACACTGCCAGTACATAAAGTTCATTTGTCATCATAGCAGAAAATGAAAACAAAAACCTAGTCCTTTTAAAAGATTCTTAACAACCACATAACCAAATTCTTGTATATTTTATTTCTATCTAAGACTCTACACTTTTTTCTTCATGTCAGTAATTAAGAATCTATTCCTGGTATTTTTCCTTTTTTTTTATAATTCAAAAAGACTTTCCCATAATCTTATCTCATTTTCAAAGGTTTTGTGCATGGAAAAATATTATTATCCCCATTTTGTGATAATAATCATGGTAACAATTGTATTTGTTTAATAGTCTGAAAACATCCCATTTACAAAACAAACCTTAGAGGTAAACGCCCCCATTTTATAGATGAAGAATATAAAATGTGGTAAAGTTGTGACTAAAGAGGGGTCTAAAAGGTTTGAAGCCTCAATTTCT
>NW_003852493.1:4859167-4875437 GCF_000181295.1 Otolemur garnettii | reverse complement strand
CTTACTCAGAGATGAGGAGGCATGAGACACCTTGCAAAGGAAGGGTGGGAAAATTAAATGAGGTTGGACTGATAAGCAGTGGCTGGATGTTTTAGGACCTTTAAGCCAAAGAAGGAGGTCTGGATTTTAACCTGAAGATAATGGAAAGCCATGAGAAGTTTTTAAAGTGGAGAATGATGGCATTAAGATCATGAAAATCACCCTTATAATCTAACACACTAAAGTTTATTGTCACTTGTTATGAGCCAGACACTCCCTGGGACTTCCAAGGGAGGCCATATAATCCTAACAGCAAACGGCAAGAGTTACAAATATTACCTTCATTTTATGGATAAGGAAATAGGGGTTTAGAGAGGTTAAATGATAAATAATGTTGATGTTAGATATGGCATTATATCTTGTATGCCTTTTAGAGATATGATCACATTTGTGCTGTAACAAGATCCTTCTGGCTTATGTGAATAGAGTGGATTGGAGGGGAGTGAACCTCGAGAAAGGGAGAGCTGTTGGGAAGCTTTTCTGACATTTCAAGAAAAAGTAAGTGGCATTCTGAGATGGGCTGGTGGGAGGAGGTGGAAAGAAGTGAAAAATTTGGGAGACTTTGCTAAAGATTAGGATCCATAGAAACTACTGATTAACTGTAGGGTGAAGGGACAGAAGGAGGGAAAAGCAAGATGACTTGTTTGAGTGGCAATAATCACTGAGATGAGAGAGGCAGGAGGAGGAGAAGGTTTGGGGGGAAAGGCTCTGCTTGGCACAATCACTTTGACTGTCTTGGGGCTATTTAGGTGGAGATGATGGTAGGATATTCAAATTTGGACTTCAGAAGCAAGGTTAGGGCTAGCAACAGAGATTTGGGAGAACACATAATAGAAATCAAAGTTGCAGTCCTAGGAATGGGGGAGATCATGTAGGAGGGTTGTATGGAAACAGCTCCTTGGTAGCACTCCCAAGGTGTGGCCCAGCTACCCCTCGGGGTGCCTAAGACATTTGGGGGGGGTCTACAAGGTGAAAAGTACTTCTATAAATAATGCAAAGATATTTTGCCTTTTCCAGTCTCAGTCTCATACAAGTGTACACTGGAGTTTTGCAGAGGCTATAGGATGTAGCCACTGGCCTCTTAGGCCAGTGTTGTATGTCCTTGCATATCCCTGTGTTTTAAGACTTTCCCAACTTTAATTTTTAATATGGTACATACTGACAAGCATAATCCATTTGAACATAAGCTTTTTGGGGTCCTTAAAATTTTGAAGAGTGTAACAGGGTCATGTTATCAGAAAGTTTGAGAACAGGAGTGTTGGAGAATTTCACCTCGATTCCGTCACTAAAGATTTGAGGGCAGGGAAGAATGTAATCAGAGTCAAGCTAACAGAAAGATGTGCTGATGGTGGCCTTGAAGATACATTAAGACAGGAATAGCATGAAATTACAGATGCAATTTAGTTCATAATTATGACTCAACTAAGAAATTACTGGAGCTTGGACTATGAAAATAACAGCTAGGAAGATAGTGGATGACACAAAAGAAAAACTAAATGTAACTTGATTATTGACTGAATATAGGTTACTGTTGAAGAAGGGGAAAAAGTAAAAGATAGCTGGAATTGGAGCAATGTGGCTAGAAGAAGGGTCTTGTTGCTGCTACAGTTCAAGCACAGAACAAAACGATCCTTAATAACTGATAAAGATTCATTGGTTGATGCATTACCCAGCAGAAATATGACAGCCACACATATAATCTAATAGCTTGAGTAGCTATATTAGAAAGTAAAAGGGTGAACTTAATTTTAATAATATATTTTATTTAACCCAATATATCAAAAATATCATTCCAACAGGTAATTAATATAAAAATGATTAATGAGATATTCGGAATTCTTTTTTTTTGATATTAAATCATTGAAATCCAGTGTCTATTTTACCCTTCAACACACATTAAATCAGACTAGTCACATTTCAAGTACTTAACAGCCACAATTAGCTAGTGGTAATTACCTTTGACATACCAGCTTTAAAGTAGTCTTTTACTTGAGTTAAGATTATCAGAACCCTAACGTTGTTTTTGTCTAGGTTTCTTAAACAATTATGTCTTTTTTTAAGCCATTTTCCACACTTGATCTTAGCCAAAAGGCCGAGAAGCGATTTAAGCCATTTTCCCAGGAAAGGATGGATTTTTCCTGAGTCATCTCACATTCTCTTTCTTTCTTGCGCCTTCACTCTGGTAGAGTATAATTATGAGCGCATTCTAAGGAAATCATCCAAGTCATGGTAGCTTGCTTACTTGGAACTCAGTGTCTGACCTGACACTGAGGGGCCTGTATTGAATGCAGCTAATCAACTCAGCATTGTGACACTGGCAGTGGAAGGGAAAACAGACAAAATTTGAGTTATGTGAAAAGACTGTATCAATAGCATTAAAAGGATATGACACTTAGTGAATGAGTATAGCCATCTTGGAAAGCTGTGAAAACAGATAATGTACTGAAAATAAGCTAAAGAGCCTTGACATTTGACAAAGATTCTTTGCAACAGTACTGTCCAATAGACATATAATGTAAGCAGTGACCCTTGAGCTAAACTGTTTGATATCTCCCCATTATCCATGTTCACAGAGGGGTCATTACTTTTCATCTTCATGAAACTTCAGCTGTCCCAATGAGGTAGACACATTGAGGATGCATGTTATGGAATCTCAGTAAAGGCCTCCAAACTTGAGTATTATCATGGAATGGAAATTAATAATTAAAAAAAAAAAGATTAGAAGAGAAAACCAAGATTTCCCAATGCAGAGATGTCTGGGATTAAGAGATGAGATGAGGGGAGATGAGTGTCACACACTTTTTTAGGGGCAATGTTAGTTTGGAGAAGGAAAAATGCAGTAAAATGAGAAAAGATTAGACCTTGATAGTGCATAGCCAGTTATTGTAGCATGCCTCCTCACCATATGCTCATTCCATGATAAATTCATGTTCCAAGATGCAATGAGAAATTAAGATGCATGGCATTGGAGGTTCTGGAAAGGATAATAACAAAAGAAACCTGTATAAGAAAAAATCCCAAACAACCAAAAGCAACAGATAGTCTTTTTCAAAGTTTAGTTACTACACACATTTATCTCCCTTATTAATGTGGAATGTTATTCTGCAAATGTATCAAATCTTTACAATTTAAAGTTCCTAGACCTGCTTCTCCTGCTTATATAAGATTTATTCACATAAAGTCTGTTTTGCTAATGGGTTATGAACCCCTCAATTATTTGTTGTTGTTGTATTCTTCGGTTATAAGAATCTAATGTGATGATGTAATGTTGCTATGGCAATGAATATGTACAAATAGATGATTAAGGGTGGGGGTGAATGTGAAATCTTGAGAAACATGTTCGCACATAAATTTCTTTCTAGTGAAATAAAAAAAAATCTTGCATGTAATTTTTTTCTGTTATATACAAGATTTGAAAGAAAGACTTGTTAGGTCACATTTTGAATGATGCATTTCTATTGTTTACATTAAATAAATCAAGAGTGCGAAATATGTTCCAAAGAGTATTTTCTTAATAATAATTTATTTAAAAAGACATTGGATTGAGATTGGGTTAATTTCCACAGGTGTGTGTTTGAGTGTGTGGAAATAAAAAATATAAGTTGGGATACATTTGTAAGGATAAAGGTCTTTTCTTAGTTTCCATGAGGGTGATATTAAAGAGGAAAGCATACTAGAAATATTTATAATTGTCTAAGACTATACTTTTCCAGCTATTAGCATTCAAAATATTGAGGGGGTAACACCTTACTTCAAAGCTTTTATAGTATTGACATTGGAACACACAGAAGAGGAGGGGGAAAATGGTATTTGAAGATCTTCTTTAAATTCTCTTCCAAATAAAGTGCTTAGATTTTTGTTACAGTTACCTTTTTTGTTGTATCATGGAACTCTGCACATGGAATTCAGGTAAGATCAGGTGTGTTCAGGGTGTTCATAGACTCTGTACCAAGAATTCAAATGATTCCGATTCCTTTATTGGCTGGCTATGTATTGACTGACAAGTCATCTAACAACTCTTGGTTTTTTATACTGTTCTTAAGACAAGCTAGAGATCCTTGCCATATGACAAGGATTCTTTACAACAGTACTATCCAATAGACATATAATGTGAGCTAATTATTTAAAAATTTCCAGTAGTCACATTAAAAAGCAAAAAAGAATAGGAGAAATTAATTTTAATAATATATTTTATTTAACCCAACATGTCTAAAATACTATCATTTCAACACATAAGCAACATAAAATTATTGATAATACATTATCAGTAATGATTCTTATTCTAAGTCTTTGAAATCTAGCACGTATTTTCTTTACAGCACACGTCAATTGGATCAGGACATATTTTGAGTGCTCAGTATTCACTGAAGCTCAGCGGATACCAAACTGACAATGCACCACCAGACACTGGAAAACACTGCGTTTGTTTTTAAAAATATTGAAATATTGAAATTATTCAACATCAGACTTAGGGTTATCCTGCTTTTTTAGAACACAAGAAACTTCCAAGCTGCAGCAGATGTTGCTTCCAGACAAAATAAATACGTGGGAGTAAATACCTGACAGTGTAATGCCTATGGATTAAGAGTGCTCTTGTGTATACTACTCTTTTCCATCCTGGTCATAGTTCTGCAAATAAGAGAAATCAAGTTCCATTTACTTTTGAGGAACCAGCCCCAGAAAGCACATGAAATCCTGCTCTTTAGGCTCTGAGCCTCATGATCCAATGGCAGATCACAATCTAGGGTACAGCTACTAAAAAATGAGCAAGCCAAGCCAGTCAGAACATAATGTGTCCTGGAATTTTCTAGCCTCTTTATTTATTTTTTTAAGCATCTGTTTTGTGAGTGTCCAGAGTGCTTAGACTAGTCTCAAATCTCCAGTTTTTGGTTGGTTTGTTTGTTTAGATCCAGGATAAAAACAGAATAAAGTGTTTTATGCATACCAATATTTTGAATCATCCAAGGCGGAGGTGGGAAAGATCCCTCTCCCACTTTGGGACTGTAAAATCAATTATATACATTATTTCACTATAGGTCTTTCACAGAACTCAGAAAGAACACGCAGCTAATTATTTTAGCGCTGAACTAGGTGAATAGGAAAGTAATCTCTTCAAAGCAATTAATTTATATGACGATGTCACTTTTCAAGGGACCCCTAATAGCAGCAGTAACACCTGTATTGTTTTCTGGGTTATTTTGTTGTTCTTTTTGTTCAGGTTAAAATAATCCTATTCACATTATTGTACAGGCTATCTAGATGAATTGAATTTAGACTAATCTTCATTCATTGCTAATATTGCTTTTCCGTTTTTGGTCACTAACCGTACAGGAAGCACACCCATTTGATAGTAAGCCGTCAGGGATTTTACCAACACTCAGTCAAGCTTCTAGTATATTATTTAAAACAATTCTTTCTTTCTCCTTAATCCATGTGTTTGAATCGCCTCCTCCCCACCCCCAGTTTTTCAATTTCTGAAATTGTAGCTGCTGGGATGCCTTCCGTAGGTCAGGTCCTTTACCACCAACCTGGATTACACTTTGTAGACGGCCACATCACCTGGCGCAGGTGGTCCAGCTTTGGTCGCCATTCTTAGAGGGGAGGGTCCCTAGAAGGCATCGGGTAAAAGATGAAGTTTGTTAAGCCCAAACTACCTACGTCTGAAGGCAGTGGGGCAACTCGTTATTTCCAGGGACGGACAGAGAGGGCGCCCTTCCACAGACGCGCGCACAGCCCTGTGCGGTGGTGGGACAAGCATGTGGGAATACTGGGGGGTTACTCGCGACGAAGTCTAATTAGATTGAAGGACCCTGGACAATAAGTGAAAATCAAGAGAATTGGAAGGGGGGATCTGCCTCAGGAGACTAGAGAGCGGATCGTTAGGAAGCAATTGCTGCGTGGTTTAAGTTTTCCCAAAGTCCCTTCCGTCCCGACTCCCCTTCCCGTCCCGACTCCCCTTCCGGGGTATCTCGTCTCAGGGGCTCCGCACTGCTCGCCCACCGCTCGCTCTTTCCTCTCTCCAGCTCTGGGCGAGCTCAGCGCCCAGACGCCCGGCCGCCTTTGCCCGCCAGTCGGCTGCTCCAGGCCGGGGCGGCGCGGGAGGGCGCAGGGGGCGGAGGCGCGGCAGGGGCGGGCTCTGTGGCCCCCCCGCCCCCCCAGCCCGCCGCTGGGGCCAGTGGCAGGAGCGCAGCGCGCCGCCAGCCGCGGGGGGCGTGGGATGGGGGAGGCAGGGGAGGGGGGCGCCCGCGCCGCCTAGAGCCAACTGCACACTTCAAAAGGGTGTCGGGCTGCGCTCCCCTCCCGCGGCCCGGGAACTTCGAAGCGACCCGTGCTGCCCCGGCTGCCGCGCTCCGCTCTGGGGCCTCGCAGCCCCGGCGTGGCCGCCTGGTGGCCATGACCCGGGCACTCCGCTCCGTGCTCCGCCAGGCTCTCCTGCTGCTCGCCGCGGCCGCCGAGCTCTCGGCAGGTACGGCGGGTGATTTTTCCCCGGGGCCCGCGAGGGTGGAAGTTGGGGGTAGTCTGTGGGTGGGCACGGGAGCGGGGAAAGCAGGCGGTCCGTGCAGGTTGACCTGCTGGGTGGAGGGGAAGCACCAGTCGAATCCAAGGGACGCGGGATAGGGCTCAGCGTGGGCACCTGACGTCTGGCAGCTATAGGGTAGACAGGTGTGTTGGGGACAAAGCCACCAGGAGGCGGGATAAAGCTGCAGGGACGTGGGGGTATAAGTAGTGGGGGTGAGATGGGTGACTAATTTGTGGGCAGTTTGCAGCAGAGAGAGTAGGAGAGCGTTTGTGGGTGCGCGCCCAGCTGGGAGATGGGTGGCACCAGGAGTTCACCCTGCAGGGACTGGAGGTCTGCAGGTGCGCTTTGGGCACTTTCTTTGCTGAGCCCCTAAGAGCTGCACAAGGATGATGGCATGGTGGTGGAGGGAGGTGACGACTTAGTTTTGAGTTTTAGGAGTCCAGGGATGCACCAAAAGCCACTGGTGCCAAGGTAGGGAGGCAAGAGTGGGAGCTTAAATCTGTGTGGTTTGCAGCGCACATTGCTTTCGAGGTACGATCTTTACTCAGAGTTCCAGGGAAAAAAAAATTCTGGCAAGCGCCCCAGCATTTATAACAGGTCTGAGCCTTGATAGGCTAAATAGAGCCCTCGACCTAAGCTAGAAACCAAACGTTTCTTTACAATGTTTTCTAGAAACTGGGGCACATGCATTCTTGGTAAAATCATAATGTGCTAGGACTAAAAAACCCTTTAACTAACTATTTTCATTACATCGTCCTGGATTATGTAGAGCAGATTCCTTACTAACTCATTCTTTAAACATTTCAATCAGACGTTGAAGACATTTGCATATAAAAACCTGGTGTTTTTCTGTAGAGTTGTACTTAGTCCGAAGCTAAATTTTGATGCAGTTTTGTTTTCCAAGATGACAATCTGTTTGACATTAATAGCTATACTCAGGGTGGGTAGTTTTCCTCTTAGTGACATGTGCAAGAGAATGTTTTGAATAGTATGATTGCTGTCATGTACAGATTTCAGATGGCCTGAGAGAATTACCAAATCCGTTATTCAAGCAAAAATCTGAATATTGGAAAGGAATAATTGATAAATCCTGAAGATGAAAGCATTCCAGTTATTTTTTAGAAAGGCAGTTAACCCAAGACTCTCAAGAAAGATGATGGGATAAAATGGAATATTTGCCTTTAGAGTTAATAAATTCGTCAATGGGAAGAAAGCCAACTATGGGAAGGTCTTTATAAAAAAGTTATTCAGAACTCTGTTAATTTGGGATACTGAAAGTGCTCTTGACAGTTTAACACCCAAAAAAAAAAAAAAAAAAAAAAAAGTCTTCCAGAGATCACAGTTTTGACTGGGCACCTGTGAAAATGCTTCTGTAAGCTTTTTGTACAACACTTTTTATTTGGGGGAGCTGATAATTTGGCTGCAGACATTTTAACAGACTAAATTATTTTAAAATCTAGCTTGAAAGGTATATTTTGTTATGTGACACTATCTTTAGAAAATTTCAGAGACCCTGAGGATAGCAACATAAGAAAACATGCCTCATTATGTCCTTGAAAAGGCATAGAAAATTTTGACATTGAAATATGCAAAAAAAAAATCATCCATACAAATTTGATTGTTTCCTTAAATTCTGAAGTCTAAGAAAAATGCATGATATGGAGTAACGTGTTTATATAGTAGAGACATATTGACTCAAGTCTAACTTTTTCTACAAACTTTCCTATGTTAAATGCAAGCATTTTTAAAGCTCCTTAAAAAACTTTTACTCCTTTTTGTGCCACGCATAAACAATGTCTATTAGTATTTGCATTGTTTATTCTTAAGTTTTTGCAAATCTTTGGCTATTTAGTGGAGATTCAAGGTAGTTTTGTTCTTCTTTTTTTTTTTTTTTTTTTTTTTTAGTTGGTTTTCTCACATGGTTACTCATTTTTTGACCTGGTCATTTTTGCAAATCCCCTTGTTAATTATACTAGCCATTTATGAACAGGTGCTTGCTGTTGTTGGAAAGTTATATGAAAAGTCATTTTTGACATGATGACATAGCGAAACTCCATGGCAGAAAACACCACCTTCCAGTTGGCCTAGGATCTTAAATATCTGAAAACATGAGAAGCCAATAGACCGTTTTTGCATTGGCTGTTCCCATCTAGTTTTTTAATGTCACCTTAGAGATGTCATACATTGACAGTAGACAAGGGACCCAGGTTCCTTTTTGCACATCCCAGTAGCTGTTGGAAACTTAGGAAAGCTATGTCCTAGTCTGGACAGGACTTTTTTTTTTTTTTTTTTTAAATGAGGCAGCTCTGAGTTGCTGTGATTGTCTATGTTCTAGATTCCTTGATGTTTGATAAAAAGACTTGACTCAGTCTCACAACATTTATCATGTGTACTAAACAAATAATTGACAGAAAATGCCTGAGAGTCCTCCACTTTGATGCTGTGATTTGGATGTTGTGTAGACTTACACACTGCATTCTCTTCCAATTTCACGAACATTGTCTTTTGATCCAGACAGCATTACTGACACTCTAGAAAGCTATAAGCTCTTACTCTAAAAGTGAAAAGAGAAGTAATAACCAGGTTGGGGGTGGGAGTGTCAGGTAGTGGGAATCCGCCTCCCCCCAACAACAGTTAGCAGTTCCCAGTAAGGGTTCTCAGCAGTACTTCTGGAAGTGAAAGCGAAAGCCTGGGGCTAAGTCTATGAGTGCAAAAGATTTCTGCCACCTTTGCCCTTCTTTAAGCACAGTGATTTGTTTGTTAATTGACATGCCAAGAGGCTCTCTGCTTCGAAGGAAAAGGCATCTGTGGCCCAGGAGAAACTCTGTGCAGAAGCCCTTGGTGACTTACTTCTTGGATTGCACTGCCTAAACCTGTTAGCTAGTTACAGGAATATAAAATAGAGATTTTCTCTCAATTACTAAACTTATACAAAAAATAAAGGATTTTGAGGTGTGAGATGAAGTGAGGAGTTAAGGATGACACTAAATTTTTTTACCCAAGCGATGGAAGAGTGTACCCCTCACTGGGATAGGGCAGGCTGATGAAGAAGCTGATCTGGGAATAGGAAAGGGATGGTGGCAGATGGAACTCAATTTTGGATATGTTGAGTTTAAAATGCCGATTAGACACTGAAATGGAGATGTCAAGCAAGCTATTAGGTCTATGGTCTGGAATTCAGGGGACACATTTGGGCTGATAATAAAAAATCGAGAGCCAACGGCATGTAACAGATAATTTTTGAAAGATGCATTAAACAGGGCTACAGACTTCACAAATAAAACATGGAACACCCAGTTAAATTGAATTTCAGATGCACAATGAATAAATTTTTAGCTTAAGTGTGTTACAAATATGACATGGGACACATATATTAAATATTAGTTGTTTAATTCCAATTAAACTGGGTGTTCTGTATTTTTGTCTAGCAAACCAACACATGCAAAAATACTGGTGTACACCTGTAATCCCAGCTACTCGGGAGGCTGAGGCAAGAGAATCGCTTAAGCCCAAGAGTTTGAGGTTGCTGTGAGATGTGATGCCACAGCACTCTACCGAGGGTGACAAAGTGAGACTCTGTCTCCAAAAAAAAAAAAAAAATACTGGTGTACAATGAATTGTTCCTGATACATATATTCCTGCCTCTTTATTAAAAAGAGAAGTGAAGAACCATTTTCTGTTCCTTGTCCCTTAAAACTTCTCCTACTATCTCTGTTAGTCCTATTGTCATGGGCATCTCTGAGTGGGTCACTCCCAGTTCTTTGCACAGGGTGACCCACTGCTTCTGCGAGAACCAGAGGGTACCTAGTCTTTCCTAGTCTTTCATGAATATTGACATATGAAAGTATGTGTGATAAAGAGGATAATTCTCTTAACTCCCTAGAAGTGATTGTTACATGAAAGCAATTGGTTTTTCCCAAATGTACTGTCTTTTGAAAGTGGTTGTTATTTGCAGATACATTTTTAGAGTATTTTTCTTTGGAATAAACTTTCATGTGCTTCTTTTTTAGGGTAAATGCTTCCAGGCAGTCTTTGAGATCCAGTTTGTTGAATTTTTCTTGGCAGTACTTGTATCTCTTGCTGTAGATAAGAAGGTTAAGAGTAGAGGAGTCGGGCTTAGGGAGGGCATTGAACTACATAGGGCCTGGTAATCTGATGTGGTTTGAGGTTTTAGAGCTTTTTTCCTTAGAGAGTGATGGCAAGTCCTTTGGCAAGGGGACATGGATACACAAATACCAGCTAGAAGTTTTTTAGTTCTTGCTCTAGCTTAGTCTTGACCTACAAGGGTGGCTACTAAACGATTAGTGTTATTTTCATTTTGAGATTTGTAGTGGAAAGTGCCGTATAAACAGGCAGCAGTAGGTGTGGATCATTAAAAAACTCAAACAGACATGGTCACATGTATATAAAGGGTTTGTTTTAATACATAATGAAATGAGAAAATTAATTTTCAAATATAAAGTGAACAAGAAAACAAAGGAAAAACTCCAAGCACAGAGTACACTGTGTATCATACTTTGTCATTTACATTTGTGAGGTTTCTTCTTGATTTTCACATTGCTTTGACCTTGTAGGTCTTACATTTTTCAGTCAACAGTCAGAATCTCCAGGGTTATCCTTACATTGTTTAAGAAATGTAGATATGTTCTTAGGTGATTGATATAGAAGTGACAATCATGCTAGAGGAACCTAGGGATACCCAAATACTATCTTGCCTCAGCTCTGCCCTATCACTAGTCAGTCAAGAGGGGATAGCTAGAAAAAGGAGGAGACACAAAGCAAAACAATTTTTTTCCTGTTACCTGAGGCTTTCTTTCCAAATTGCATGGCATAATTCCAATACCATCTTCTTTTCTAAACTCTTAACAGCTAAGTAGCTGAAGGATAAAGAAAAGGGACCTGTGATAAACCAGAATCCTGGATCCTGATGCTATGAAACCATTGAAAGACCATCCGATACCTAGCAAAATGAAGCCAGAGAGGCAGCAGGGCAAAGGCATGCTATTTCCAATACTTCACTTGAGCCCAGCTCCCTTGGAAACTCTGGCAAGAGTTCCGGTAATAAATTCAGGGGCAACTGCTAAGTGAGGAAAATGTGGAGTAGAGTCCATAACAGAGGAGGCTGGGCCTTTTCTTCCACACTTGCTATAGAAAAGTGGTAGAAGTCAGGGCCACGATCTTGAACCCTGTGGCTTTCTTGTTCTTTGAAAGCTGCACTCCTTAAGCGTAGAGGCCATTGGGTTCCCTGAAATTTGAACACTATAAATCACTACTCTTCTTCCTTAGGGATCCAGTCAGAAATAAAGCAGGTGTTGGGGCGGGGGGAGTAGGAAAGTGAACCAGACAGGAGACCTTATTTCCCGAGAGACCCTGGCTCATCAGGTGCCTCTTGAATTCACTGCTCTGATTGGCCAGTCAGGATAAGAAGGTTCTGCTTTGTCCTGGTGCTTCACTTTTTCTCTTCTGCAATAGCTTTCCCTTTCTGTTGTTCTCTTCTGTCTTTTAAGAGAGTAGGCATGCAATGATACTATTTCTTTGGAACTGTTTTAAATTAATCTTCTTAAGAATTCATGGGTGAATCATTCAGTATGACTCAAGAACTTGACTTATTATTATTTTTTTAAACAATTTAAATTTGCCAAGGACTTAAACATCCCAAATTAGATCAATCTACTTTTTCATTAAACTTTTCACATTGGGAAAATCATTAGGATGCTCACATTTTGAGAGAAACATACACTTTCTCCCAATCCATTTTGTCATTCGCGTCTTATGGTTAGTAAAAGGACAAGGATAGATGCCCCATCTCTGCATCTTAAATAGCTTATACATTTTTGTGCAACTCCATAACTGATTGAAATAAAGACTCTGTGGTGAACAACAGTATTAGAAAGACATGTAATCAATCCATCAGGATCTGGATATTTTCAGTAGAACCTCCATTGTTGACTACCTCCCTACATTGACCATCTTCTTAAGTTGACCTAATTTTTGTAGATTGGACATGAACCACACATATGTATCAGTACAGTAGGCCTAGTTCCTTATGTTGAGCAGTTTTTAACAGTCCCATGGGTGGTCAACTTATAGAGGTTGTACTTTAGTAGAAGAGCAAATTTTTAATGTTTTCCACATAAAGATAAGTGTTTGAGATGATGGATATGCTAATTACCCTGGTTTGAGAATTGTGCATTGTATTCATGTATCAAAACATCACTTTATACCCTATAAATATATACAATTATGTGTCAATTTAAAAATAATAGGAAGTAAAAACAACAAAATGTTTACTTTTATAAATGTATGCTTATCCGAGAGATGTTAATGTGGTAATCCAGATGAACACAATTTTTAAAAACCAGATTGTTTTAAAACAGAGCCAAAATGTATTAAAAATTACTAACTCATCACATCTCACAATTTTATCTGATGACATTTTCCTGGCTTGCTCCTCTAGGAGTGTATATTTTCTTCTTCTGTACCATCCCATTATTGCTCTCCAAGAATAAAATTTCCACCCTGTGAATATTTGCCTACTCTGATAGTCATGGTGAGGTTGCATTCTCACTTTATTTCTACTTGCAACTGTAGTTTGTATTTCTAGGAAATAGGCAATATACAAAATTTGAAAGACTGAATAATCATGTAATTATCAGAGCATTCCTTATAGGATAATAAAAGTATAACTGAATGGAACTTAAAAAAATTCTTTCCGATAGCTGTCCTCTAGCTAAATTTTATAAAAAGACACTGCTTTTTAGGCCGGGCGCCGTGGCTCACGTCTGTGATCCCAGCACTCTGGGAGGCTGAGGTAGGTGGATTGCTTGAGCTCAGGAGTTTGAGATCAGCCTGCGTAAGAGCGAGACCCTGTTTCTACTAGAAAAATTAGCCGGGCGTTGTAGCAGGTGCCTGTAGTCCCAAGTACTCCAGAAGCTGAGGCATGAAGGTCACTTGAGCCCAAGAGTTTGAGGTTGCTATGAGCTATGACAACAGAGCACTGTACCCAGGGTGACAGAGTAAGACTCTGTTTCAAAAAAATAAAAAAAGAAGTGATTGCTTTTTGCAGGGAGAAGAAATTGACTCCTTTAAAAAGATTTGAAAGTTATTGTGCCAAATCAAGATGAAGATGCTCCTTTAGAATGTTTTACTCCACCATGAAGATTTTCATTGTATTTCTTTATTTTCCTTTGAATATTTATAGAATTCATAGTGATGGTCCCTTTAATATGTCTAACATTAGGAATTTGAATCCCTCCCCCCTTTTTTACCTTGTTCAGTTTAGCTGGAGACTTATCAAGATTTTGGCTTTAGTTTTATTAATTTTTTTTTGTTTTAGAGTTATTTTCTGCTTTTCACTTTTTTCTTCCTTATGCCTACTTTTTGGGTTTAATTTATTATTTTTAATTCTCACTTCTTTATGTGGTACCTTATATTAACTATTGGCAACATTTTCTTACAGGGTCAGACAGTATATATTTTAGGCTTGGTGAGCCATATAATTTTGCCTGTGTAGTATGAAAGCAACTAAAGTTAAAATAGAAACAAATAAGTGTTGCTTTATTTCAATTGAAATAAAGCTTCAATAAAACTTTATTCATAAGTGGGCCAGCAAGTTGGCCATGGTTCATACATTTAAGGCCTTTCTTCTTTTCTAATATAATTAAGCTTGTAACATAAACCTGTAAATTTCCCTCTTGGCAGCTGCTTCAAGCTTATCCATAAATTGTGGTATGTTATGTTTTCATTTATATTGAGTTTAAAATATTGTCACACATTGTTTGCAATTTTTTTGAGCATGTGTATTACTTGGGGGTGTGTTATTTAACTACCAAACATTTTGTTAAAATTATGTTATTGAATTCTGCTTTAAATCTACTGGGGATGAAATAATCTATAACTTGATGAATATGATTTCTGATATTTTGAATTCATTTGTCTTTGTTTTATAGGCTGGCATGTGTCTGAATATATTTCATATGCACTTGAAAATAATATATATTTTATTTTCAATGAGTGGAGTGTTGTATAAATGTCAGTTAGGTCAAGTTGCTTGACAGTGTTATTGAAGACTTTTCTATCTTTACTGGTTTTCTGTTTTCTTGTTATATCAATTATTGAGAGGAGATTGTTGATGTTTCTCCTTTACTTGTTGATTTACCTACTTTTCCCAATTTTTGCTTCATGTATTTGAAAATTTGGGGGGTACATGCATTTAGGATTTTTATATCATCTTGTAGCATACTTATTATTGGGAAGCCTACTACTTTTTCTGGTGTAATATTTGTTATTATGACATGCTTTTCTTTCTCATTGATAATATTCCTTGCCTTGAGATCTACTTTGTCAGTATAACCAGCCCACCTTTTGTAATCTTAAAACTTATACGTATCTTTATATTTAAATTGAGTTTCTTATAGAGAGCTATGTTTGGGTCCTGCTTTTTTATCCTGTCTTACTTACCTGTCTTTTAATTAGAACATTTAGAACATAATACATTTAATATATTTATCAATGTGGTTGTGTGTGAATCTGTTATGTTATTATTTCTATATCATTCATGTCCCCCTCTTGTTTTCATTTGGTATAACTGATGAAATATAATATTACATATTATTTTCACTATTAGTTTCTAAGCTATTACTTCTTTATTTTATTTTTAGTGATTTATCCAAAATATATAATATCCATCTTTAAATTATCATAGTTTATTTACAAAACTTACCATCAGATGCCTCCATTTCTCTTTTTGTCTTTTGTGTTATTAATCTTATATGTTTTATTTTATAAACCTTGAAATACATAGTTTTTTTGCTTTAATATTTTTATATTTTAATAAGTAAAAAATGAATATAGTATATTATGTTTACCCATCTTTTCATCATTTCCTGTGCTCAGTGCTCTTCATTGTTTTGTATAAATCTGAGTTTACTTCTGGTGTCACTTTCTTTCAGTCTGAAGAATTTCCTTCATCATTACTTGTGATTCAGTTCTGATGGCAACAAATTCTAATACATTTTTGTTTTCCAAAAGTTTTATTTCAATTTCATTTTTCTCTAAAATTTTACTTTTAATATCTTTTGTTTACATATACCACATTTTATTTTATTTATTTATTTATTTATTTATTTTTTATTTATTGTTGGGGATTCATTGAGGGTACAAGAAACCAGGTTACACTGATTGCATTTGTAGGTAAAGTCCCTCTTACAATTGTCTCTTGCTTCCAAAAGGTGTGGCACACACCCAAGACCCCATCCCCCTCCCTCCTTCTCTCTCTCTGCTCTTCCTTTCCCCTACCCCTCTCTCCTTTCTCTCTCTGCTCTCCCCTTCCCCTACCTCCACCATGTCACTAATTGTCCTCATATCAAAATTGAGTACATAGGATTCATGCTTCTCCATTCTTGTGATGCTTTACTAAGAAATGTGTTCCACTTCCATCCAGGTTAATACAAAGGCTGTAAAGTCTCTATTTTTTAAAATAGCTGAATAGTATTCCATGGTGTACATATACCACAGGTTATTAATACATTCCTGGGTTGGTGAGGATTTAGGCTATTTCTACATTTTGTTCATTGTAAATTGAGCTGCAGTAAACAGTCTAGAGCAAATATCCTTATGATAAAAGGATTTTTTTCCTTCTGGGTAGATGCCCAGTAATGGGATTGCAGGATCAAATGGGAGGTCTAGCTTGAGTTCTTTGAGGGTTCTCCA